>NW_028162272.1:0-5000 GCF_964263955.1 Coregonus lavaretus | reverse complement strand
CTCAAAATGTCTAAATTTACCGCACTACCAGTGTCGTAGTCCCCTGTAGCTCAGTTGGTAGAGCATGGCGCTTGCAACGCCAGGGTTGTGGGTTCGTTTCCCACAGGGGGCCAGTATGAAAAATTTATGCACTCACTAAATCGCTCTGGATTATAGCATCTGCTAAATGACTAAAATGTAAAAAAAAAATGTTGCATTGGTAATACAATTGAATGATTTTTGGAGTCTGGAAATCATGAACGTGAACATCATGCAATGATCCTAGATTACTGTACACTCTATCCTCTAACATTAGAAAATACCCTAAACACATAAGATAAAAGATGTGGAATGGCTGGTGATTCAACATGACACCCATTGAGGTGATGTGGAATGGCTGGTGATTCAACATGACACCAATTGAGGTGATGTGGAATGGCTGGTGATTCAACATGACACCCATTGAGGTGATGTGGAATGGCTGGTGATTCAACATGACACCAATTGAGGTGATGTGGAATGGCTGGTGATTCAACATGACACCCATTGAGGTGCAAGCTGGGATGAAGGAAGAAAGTGTTACTTTCTGTCCATTGTTATCCCCCCCTCTCTCCCCCCCTCTCTCTCTCCCCCCCTCTCTATCTCTCTCTCTCCCTCTCCCTCTCCCTCTCTCTCTCTCTCTCTCTCCCTCTCTCTCTCCCTCTCTCTCTCTCTCTCTCTCTCTCTCTCTCTCTCTCTGTTATCCCCTTCTTTCTCTTCTTCCAACTCTTGGCACCAGATGTTCTCTTCCATTGAGTCCTGACAATGATCGCCGTGCTGAGCGGATTACCCATCGTTCCTGTTTAATTGAATTCTCAGGCCCCCCTTTCCCTTAAACCCGTCTCCATCCCTTCATCCCCCCCCCCCCCCCCTTCTCTCTGTCCGGCATGTTGCTCACTGCAGACCAATGGCTCACCATGTTGCTCTGTAATAACAATGACCCATCATGTGGTGGGTGTTTATATTTGTCCTGTTTCACACATGTACAAGTGTGTGTTATACGCTAACTGCCGCCCCTGTGTCTGTGTGTGTGTGTCTGTATGTCTGTGTGTGTCTGTGTGTGTGTGTCTGTGTGTGTCTGTGTGTGTATGTGTGTCTGTGAGAGAGTGCATTTATTTATTGATTTATTAGGATCCCTATTAGCTTTTGCAGAAGCAGCATCTACTCTTCCTGGGGTCCACAAAAAACACAAAACACGACAAGTAACAAAACCCTGATACACTGATAGACGAGGACAGTCACACAAATATAAAATACAACGATAAACAAACAATACAACAACAACATAATGTGTGTTAGAGTGTGTCTGTGTGTCTGTGTGTTAGAGTGTGTCTGTGTGTTAGAGTGTGTCTGTGTGTTAGAGTGTGTCTGTGTGTTAGTGTGTGTCTGTGTGTTAGAGTGTGTCTGTGTGTCTGTGTGTTAGAGTGTGTCTGTGTGTTAGTGTGTGTCTGTGTGTTAGAGTGTGTCTGTGTGTTAGTGTGTGTCTGTGTGTTAGAGTGTGTCTGTGTGTTAGAGTGTGTCTGTGTGTTAGAGTGTGTCTGTGTGTTAGAGTGTGTCTGTGTGTTAGAGTGTGTCTGTGTGTCTGTGTGTTAGAGTGTGTCTGTGTGTTAGTGTGTGTCTGTGTGTTAGAGTGTGTCTGTGTGTTAGTGTGTGTCTGTGTGTTAGAGTGTGTCTGTGTGTTAGAGTGTGTCTGTGTGTTAGAGTGTGTCTGTGTGTTAGTGTGTGTCTGTGTGTTAGAGTGTGTCTGTGTGTCTGTGTGTTAGAGTGTGTCTGTGTGTTAGTGTGTGTCTGTGTGTTAGTGTGTGTCTGTGTGTTAGAGTGTGTCTGGTGTGTTAGTGTGTGTCTGTGTGTTAGTGTGTGTCTGTGTGTTAGAGTGTGTCTGTTTGTTAGTGTGTGTCTGTGTGTTAGAGTGTGTCTGTGTGTGTCCCATCACACTCCCCACCGTTCCATGAGATGTTGTTTAATCCATTTTTTAAAGTAATTTAGCTGTTTTCTTGAGTAATCGGAGATGGAAAGCTCTGTATAATACTGTACATTGTGATCATTGCTCTATATAATACTGTACATTGCGGTGAATTTATTTTGGACTTGGGGGACTGTGAGAGAAACCCTGGTGGCATGTCTTGTGGGGTATGTACGGGTGTCTGAGCTGAATGTTATTTGATTATGCAGACAATCTGGAATTTTCATCACAGTAATATTTCTCAATAAAAACTAGAAGAGAAGCAGTTAACTCAGGTCAACCCTCAACAAGGAAAGACTGGCATGCATGAATAATAATTGTACAAATATGTCCAGTGATGCTTCTGGATTTACTTTACTTCTTTAACAGAAGAGTCCTGAGAAAAAACATTTTGTATGATCTCTTATAAACTCCTTTAGGTCCAAACCGTTGGCACTTTGGCCTTCCTTGTTATTGCCACAATGTTATGGTCACCACAGCCAATGGGAACTGATATTGCTGGACGCAAAGCTCTGCAGCATTAGTGAAGATATGATCAATGCAAGTGGATGTCACAGATCCAACACTATTGATATGCACTCTCGTTGGGTTGAGTGATATCCTGGGTTCATGTTACAGGCATTAGTCACTGTAAGAAGCGTCCTCTTGAGGGGACTGATAGTTGCTGACCAGTCAATGTTCAGGTCACCCAGAATATAGACCTCTCTGTTAACATCCACACACATTATCAAGCACACACATTATCCAAATACTTACTGTTAGCACTTTGTGGCCTATAGCAGCACCCCAAAAGGAGGAGGCTTTAGATGAGGCAGGGGAACGTGCAACCACTACACTTCAACAACATTTCACATGATATCCTCTCTAAACTTTGCAGGATATTGGCTCTGAACACGTACAGCGACACCTCCAGATGTGATATGGTCCCCATGTCTTTGCATCATATCTGTGTGTTCAGCCATCCCTTCTAAACAACTGACAGAGGCACAGCTCACAGCTCACACATGTTAGTGACAGGGAGGTTAATGCAAGCTCCAAGTGTCAGAGGGACCTCAGTCCAAAGCTTTGGGCCAAGCAACATGAAACCCACATTACATTTATTTTCTGAGAAAGGTCACTTGGTGTTGAATTATGGCAGGGAATAGGATTTGATTTAGTATGGCCAGGAGGGAGAAATAGGGTGTTCTTAAGATTTAGTATGGCCAGGGAGGAGAAATAGGGTGTTATTATGATTTAGTATGGCCAAGGATAGAATGTATTAGGATTAGTATGGCCAGGAGGAGAAATATAGTATTATTATGAATTAGTATGGCCAGGAGGAGAAATAGCTCTTAGTTTTCTTTCCCATATTCCTAGGGTCTTTTCAGATTGTCTCAGTCATCTGGTCCTCTGTAGCTCAATTGGTTAGAGCATGGCGCTTGTAACGCCAGGGGTAAGTGGGGTTCGATCCCCGGGACCACCCATACGTAAAAATGTATGAACGCATGACTGTAAGTCGCTTTGGATAAAAAGCGTCTGCTAAATGGCATATTATATTTATTATTATTATTATAGCAACAAAGAATGACATGTACCATTACGTTAGTACTACTGTAACCATCCCTACTAGATAGCCTAACGGTAGTGTGTTGACAGTATGGGAATGTAGGCTGAGATCAGATTCAGTTTCCCCCCTGATAGAATTTCAGTCTCCTTTCTCCTTCACCTATTCTACTCCATGTCAGTTTAGCACTCAGAGCTTCTTGCAACTCATATTTCTCTTGATCTACTTTCCACCAACATGGATGTGGTTTTATTCCAATGCAATATTAAACACGTCTCATTTGCATAAAACCCCACCACTACATAAATATATATTTGTTATCTCCGGCAGGCAGGCAGGCAGGATTCCCCAGCCAGATGAAGACTTCGGCAGTCACTCCACACAACTTGACTTTAAATTGTCGCTGTATGTTTTCCTCTTTACCCCGTTTTTGTCTTTTATCCCACAGTGTCCGACTGGGAGAGAGGTGACCGGCTGACTCAACAGAGTGCCACAGGTCACAGGAGAGGAGGAGAGGGGGGAGGGGGGGGAGGGGGGGGAGGGGGGGGGGAGGGGGGGGAGGACAGACCACACCTCTGCTTGACATTTCAAACCCAGCCTTACCGCTGTAGTCACCAAGCCCTGGTGATTAGGTGCCTCCTGTCTCTCTTGGTGCCCACATCCATACTACCCTCCCTCTCCTCCCCACCTGGTGATGACATGTGTGGGCCTCTGTCTTTAGCAGCGCCTCCTCCATACCTCTCTGTCTCTCTGTGCTGTCTCCCCACACATCCACCTCTCCCCTCCTCCTCTCCTCCTTTCCTCCACCCCTCCACCTCTCCACTCCTCCACCCCTCCACCTCTCCTCTCCTCCAAACTTCCACCTCACCTCACCTCTCATTCCACCCCTCCACCTCTCCTTTCCCTCCACCCCTCCACCCTCTCCACTCCTCCACCCCTCCACCTCTCCTCTCCTCCAAACTTCCACCTCACCTCACCTCTCATCACACCCTCCACCTCTCCTTTCCTCCACCCCTCCACCTCTCCACACCTTCACCCTCCACCTCCTCCTTTCCTCCACCCCTCCACCTCTCCTTTCCTCCACCCCTCCTCCCTCTCCTCTCCTCCACCCCTCCACCTCTCCTCTCCTCCCCCCCTCCTCCTCTCCTCTCCTCCCCCCCTCCTCCTCTCCTCTCCTCCTCCCCTCCACCTCCCCTGATAAAGTCAGGATCAGACAGGGTCTTGGGAGGCTGTAGGCATACAGATGGATAAAGGTTATGTGTAATGTGATCCCTGATGAAAATATGCTTTTCCCCCCCCACACATCCAGACTAGATGATGAGAAGACCAGGGTGAAAGGGTGTGTGAGGGAGGAGGAACAGTCTCAGTCCCAGCAGGCTTAGACAGGAGAGGACCTACAGTGTTTTCCATCAAAACTGCAGCATTGGAAAACCATGTGTACAGTTGTCAGTGGCCTATATACCAAGCCTCCCAGAG
>NW_028162273.1:0-24886 GCF_964263955.1 Coregonus lavaretus | reverse complement strand
CTCTACAATAGGCAAGGGTTTTCAAGTCTGCAAGTACGTTTTAAACTGAGTTCCATGAACATTGTCCAAAATCATGTTTTAACCAAAATCCGCAATGCGACCAGTTCAGCATATGAGAGGAGACACTGTTTGAGTGTAACAAACGTGAAACATTTCTTTTAGCCTTTTCGCATGAAAACAGGGTCCAAAATCATGGGTTTTCGTTCAGCAGTGGAAGTAGGAGGCGCGCTCTACAATAGGCAAGGGTTTTCAAGTCTGCAAGTACGTTTTAAACTGAGTTCCATGAACATTGTCCAAAATCATGTTTTAACCAAAATCCACAATGCGACCAGTTCAGCATATGAGAGGAGACACTGTTTGAGTGTAACAAACGTGAAACATTTCTTTTAGCCTTTTCGCATGAAAACAGGGTCCAAAATCATGGGTTTTCGTCCAGCAGTGGAAGTAGGAGGCGCGCTCTACAATAGGCAAGGGTTTTCAAGTCTGCAAGTACGTTTTAAACTGAGTTCCATGAACATTGTCCAAAATCATGTTTTAACCAAAATCCGCAATGCGACCAGTTCAGCATATGAGAGGAGACACTGTTTGAGTGTAACAAACGTGAAACATTTCTTTTAGCCTTTTCGCATGAAAACAGGGTCCAAAATCATGGGTTTTCGTTCAGCAGTGGAAGTAGGAGGCGCGCTCTACAATAGGCAAGGGTTTTCAAGTCTGCAAGTACGTTTTAAACTGAGTTCCATGAACATTGTCCAAAATCATGTTTTAACCAAAATCCACAATGCGACCAGTTCAGCATATGAGAGGAGACACTGTTTGAGTGTAACAAACGTGAAACATTTCTTTTAGCCTTTTCGCATGAAAACAGGGTCCAAAATCATGGGTTTTCGTTCAGCAGTGGAAGTAGGAGGCGCGCTCTACAATAGGCAAGGGTTTTCAAGTCTGCAAGTACGTTTTAAACTGAGTTCCATGAACATTGTCCAAAATCATGTTTTAACCAAAATCCACAATGCGACCAGTTCAGCATATGAGAGGAGACACTGTTTGAGTGTAACAAACGTGAAACATTTCTTTTAGCCTTTTCGCATGAAAACAGGGTCCAAAATCATGGGTTTTCGTTCAGCAGTGGAAGTAGGAGGCGCGCTCTACAATAGGCAAGGGTTTTCAAGTCTGCAAGTACGTTTTAAACTGAGTTCCATGAACATTGTCCAAAATCATGTTTTAACCAAAATCCGCAATGCGACCAGTTCAGCATATGAGAGGAGACACTGTTTGAGTGTAACAAACGTGAAACATTTCTTTTAGCCTTTTCGCATGAAAACAGGGTCCAAAATCATGGGTTTTCGTTCAGCAGTGGAAGTAGGAGGCGCGCTCTACAATAGGCAAGGGTTTTCAAGTCTGCAAGTACGTTTTAAACTGAGTTCCATGAACATTGTCCAAAATCATGTTTTAACCAAAATCCGCAATGCGACCAGTTCAGCATATGAGAGGAGACACTGTTTGAGTGTAACAAACGTGAAACATTTCTTTTAGCCTTTTCGCATGAAAACAGGGTCCAAAATCATGGGTTTTCGTTCAGCAGTGGAAGTAGGAGGCGCGCTCTACAATAGGCAAGGGTTTTCAAGTCTGCAAGTACGTTTTAAACTGAGTTCCATGAACATTGTCCAAAATCATGTTTTAACCAAAATCCGCAATGCGACCAGTTCAGCATATGAGAGGAGACACTGTTTGAGTGTAACAAACGTGAAACATTTCTTTTAGCCTTTTCGCATGAAAACAGGGTCCAAAATCATGGGTTTTCGTTCAGCAGTGGAAGTAGGAGGCGCGCTCTACAATAGGCAAGGGTTTTCAAGTCTGCAAGTACGTTTTAAACTGAGTTCCATGAACATTGTCCAAAATCATGTTTTAACCAAAATCCGCAATGCGACCAGTTCAGCATATGAGAGGAGACACTGTTTGAGTGTAACAAACGTGAAACATTTCTTTTAGCCTTTTCGCATGAAAACAGGGTCCAAAATCATGGGTTTTCGTTCAGCAGTGGAAGTAGGAGGCGCGCTCTACAATAGGCAAGGGTTTTCAAGTCTGCAAGTACGTTTTAAACTGAGTTCCATGAACATTGTCCAAAATCATGTTTTAACCAAAATCCGCAATGCGACCAGTTCAGCATATGAGAGGAGACACTGTTTGAGTGTAACAAACGTGAAACATTTCTTTTAGCCTTTTCGCATGAAAACAGGGTCCAAAATCATGGGTTTTCGTTCAGCAGTGGAAGTAGGAGGCGCGCTCTACAATAGGCAAGGGTTTTCAAGTCTGCAAGTACGTTTTAAACTGAGTTCCATGAACATTGTCCAAAATCATGTTTTAACCAAAATCCGCAATGCGACCAGTTCAGCATATGAGAGGAGACACTGTTTGAGTGTAACAAACGTGAAACATTTCTTTTAGCCTTTTCGCATGAAAACAGGGTCCAAAATCATGGGTTTTCGTTCAGCAGTGGAAGTAGGAGGCGCGCTCTACAATAGGCAAGGGTTTTCAAGTCTGCAAGTACGTTTTAAACTGAGTTCCATGAACATTGTCCAAAATCATGTTTTAACCAAAATCCGCAATGCGACCAGTTCAGCATATGAGAGGAGACACTGTTTGAGTGTAACAAACGTGAAACATTTCTTTTAGCCTTTTCGCATGAAAACAGGGTCCAAAATCATGGGTTTTCGTTCAGCAGTGGAAGTAGGAGGCGCGCTCTACAATAGGCAAGGGTTTTCAAGTCTGCAAGTACGTTTTAAACTGAGTTCCATGAACATTGTCCAAAATCATGTTTTAACCAAAATCCGCAATGCGACCAGTTCAGCATATGAGAGGAGACACTGTTTGAGTGTAACAAACGTGAAACATTTCTTTTAGCCTTTTCGCATGAAAACAGGGTCCAAAATCATGGGTTTTCGTTCAGCAGTGGAAGTAGGAGGCGCGCTCTACAATAGGCAAGGGTTTTCAAGTCTGCAAGTACGTTTTAAACTGAGTTCCATGAACATTGTCCAAAATCATGTTTTAACCAAAATCCGCAATGCGACCAGTTCAGCATATGAGAGGAGACACTGTTTGAGTGTAACAAACGTGAAACATTTCTTTTAGCCTTTTCGCATGAAAACAGGGTCCAAAATCATGGGTTTTCGTTCAGCAGTGGAAGTAGGAGGCGCGCTCTACAATAGGCAAGGGTTTTCAAGTCTGCAAGTACGTTTTAAACTGAGTTCCATGAACATTGTCCAAAATCATGTTTTAACCAAAATCCGCAATGCGACCAGTTCAGCATATGAGAGGAGACACTGTTTGAGTGTAACAAACGTGAAACATTTCTTTTAGCCTTTTCGCATGAAAACAGGGTCCAAAATCATGGGTTTTCGTTCAGCAGTGGAAGTAGGAGGCGCGCTCTACAATAGGCAAGGGTTTTCAAGTCTGCAAGTACGTTTTAAACTGAGTTCCATGAACATTGTCCAAAATCATGTTTTAACCAAAATCCGCAATGCGACCAGTTCAGCATATGAGAGGAGACACTGTTTGAGTGTAACAAACGTGAAACATTTCTTTTAGCCTTTTCGCATGAAAACAGGGTCCAAAATCATGGGTTTTCGTTCAGCAGTGGAAGTAGGAGGCGCGCTCTACAATAGGCAAGGGTTTTCAAGTCTGCAAGTACGTTTTAAACTGAGTTCCATGAACATTGTCCAAAATCATGTTTTAACCAAAATCCGCAATGCGACCAGTTCAGCATATGAGAGGAGACACTGTTTGAGTGTAACAAACGTGAAACATTTCTTTTAGCCTTTTCGCATGAAAACAGGGTCCAAAATCATGGGTTTTCGTTCAGCAGTGGAAGTAGGAGGCGCGCTCTACAATAGGCAAGGGTTTTCAAGTCTGCAAGTACGTTTTAAACTGAGTTCCATGAACATTGTCCAAAATCATGTTTTAACCAAAATCCGCAATGCGACCAGTTCAGCATATGAGAGGAGACACTGTTTGAGTGTAACAAACGTGAAACATTTCTTTTAGCCTTTTCGCATGAAAACAGGGTCCAAAATCATGGGTTTTCGTTCAGCAGTGGAAGTAGGAGGCGCGCTCTACAATAGGCAAGGGTTTTCAAGTCTGCAAGTACGTTTTAAACTGAGTTCCATGAACATTGTCCAAAATCATGTTTTAACCAAAATCCGCAATGCGACCAGTTCAGCATATGAGAGGAGACACTGTTTGAGTGTAACAAACGTGAAACATTTCTTTTAGCCTTTTCGCATGAAAACAGGGTCCAAAATCATGGGTTTTCGTCCAGCAGTGGAAGTAGGAGGCGCGCTCTACAATAGGCAAGGGTTTTCAAGTCTGCAAGTACGTTTTAAACTGAGTTCCATGAACATTGTCCAAAATCATGTTTTAACCAAAATCCGCAATGCGACCAGTTCAGCATATGAGAGGAGACACTGTTTGAGTGTAACAAACGTGAAACATTTCTTTTAGCCTTTTCGCATGAAAACAGGGTCCAAAATCATGGGTTTTCGTTCAGCAGTGGAAGTAGGAGGCGCGCTCTACAATAGGCAAGGGTTTTCAAGTCTGCAAGTACGTTTTAAACTGAGTTCCATGAACATTGTCCAAAATCATGTTTTAACCAAAATCCACAATGCGACCAGTTCAGCATATGAGAGGAGACACTGTTTGAGTGTAACAAACGTGAAACATTTCTTTTAGCCTTTTCGCATGAAAACAGGGTCCAAAATCATGGGTTTTCGTTCAGCAGTGGAAGTAGGAGGCGCGCTCTACAATAGGCAAGGGTTTTCAAGTCTGCAAGTACGTTTTAAACTGAGTTCCATGAACATTGTCCAAAATCATGTTTTAACCAAAATCCGCAATGCGACCAGTTCAGCATATGAGAGGAGACACTGTTTGAGTGTAACAAACGTGAAACATTTCTTTTAGCCTTTTCGCATGAAAACAGGGTCCAAAATCATGGGTTTTCGTTCAGCAGTGGAAGTAGGAGGCGCGCTCTACAATAGGCAAGGGTTTTCAAGTCTGCAAGTACGTTTTAAACTGAGTTCCATGAACATTGTCCAAAATCATGTTTTAACCAAAATCCGCAATGCGACCAGTTCAGCATATGAGAGGAGACACTGTTTGAGTGTAACAAACGTGAAACATTTCTTTTAGCCTTTTCGCATGAAAACAGGGTCCAAAATCATGGGTTTTCGTTCAGCAGTGGAAGTAGGAGGCGCGCTCTACAATAGGCAAGGGTTTTCAAGTCTGCAAGTACGTTTTAAACTGAGTTCCATGAACATTGTCCAAAATCATGTTTTAACCAAAATCCACAATGCGACCAGTTCAGCATATGAGAGGAGACACTGTTTGAGTGTAACAAACGTGAAACATTTCTTTTAGCCTTTTCGCATGAAAACAGGGTCCAAAATCATGGGTTTTCGTTCAGCAGTGGAAGTAGGAGGCGCGCTCTACAATAGGCAAGGGTTTTCAAGTCTGCAAGTACGTTTTAAACTGAGTTCCATGAACATTGTCCAAAATCATGTTTTAACCAAAATCCGCAATGCGACCAGTTCAGCATATGAGAGGAGACACTGTTTGAGTGTAACAAACGTGAAACATTTCTTTTAGCCTTTTCGCATGAAAACAGGGTCCAAAATCATGGGTTTTCGTTCAGCAGTGGAAGTAGGAGGCGCGCTCTACAATAGGCAAGGGTTTTCAAGTCTGCAAGTACGTTTTAAACTGAGTTCCATGAACATTGTCCAAAATCATGTTTTAACCAAAATCCGCAATGCGACCAGTTCAGCATATGAGAGGAGACACTGTTTGAGTGTAACAAACGTGAAACATTTCTTTTAGCCTTTTCGCATGAAAACAGGGTCCAAAATCATGGGTTTTCGTTCAGCAGTGGAAGTAGGAGGCGCGCTCTACAATAGGCAAGGGTTTTCAAGTCTGCAAGTACGTTTTAAACTGAGTTCCATGAACATTGTCCAAAATCATGTTTTAACCAAAATCCGCAATGCGACCAGTTCAGCATATGAGAGGAGACACTGTTTGAGTGTAACAAACGTGAAACATTTCTTTTAGCCTTTTCGCATGAAAACAGGGTCCAAAATCATGGGTTTTCGTTCAGCAGTGGAAGTAGGAGGCGCGCTCTACAATAGGCAAGGGTTTTCAAGTCTGCAAGTACGTTTTAAACTGAGTTCCATGAACATTGTCCAAAATCATGTTTTAACCAAAATCCGCAATGCGACCAGTTCAGCATATGAGAGGAGACACTGTTTGAGTGTAACAAACGTGAAACATTTCTTTTAGCCTTTTCGCATGAAAACAGGGTCCAAAATCATGGGTTTTCGTTCAGCAGTGGAAGTAGGAGGCGCGCTCTACAATAGGCAAGGGTTTTCAAGTCTGCAAGTACGTTTTAAACTGAGTTCCATGAACATTGTCCAAAATCATGTTTTAACCAAAATCCACAATGCGACCAGTTCAGCATATGAGAGGAGACACTGTTTGAGTGTAACAAACGTGAAACATTTCTTTTAGCCTTTTCGCATGAAAACAGGGTCCAAAATCATGGGTTTTCGTTCAGCAGTGGAAGTAGGAGGCGCGCTCTACAATAGGCAAGGGTTTTCAAGTCTGCAAGTACGTTTTAAACTGAGTTCCATGAACATTGTCCAAAATCATGTTTTAACCAAAATCCGCAATGCGACCAGTTCAGCATATGAGAGGAGACACTGTTTGAGTGTAACAAACGTGAAACATTTCTTTTAGCCTTTTCGCATGAAAACAGGGTCCAAAATCATGGGTTTTCGTTCAGCAGTGGAAGTAGGAGGCGCGCTCTACAATAGGCAAGGGTTTTCAAGTCTGCAAGTACGTTTTAAACTGAGTTCCATGAACATTGTCCAAAATCATGTTTTAACCAAAATCCACAATGCGACCAGTTCAGCATATGAGAGGAGACACTGTTTGAGTGTAACAAACGTGAAACATTTCTTTTAGCCTTTTCGCATGAAAACAGGGTCCAAAATCATGGGTTTTCGTTCAGCAGTGGAAGTAGGAGGCGCGCTCTACAATAGGCAAGGGTTTTCAAGTCTGCAAGTACGTTTTAAACTGAGTTCCATGAACATTGTCCAAAATCATGTTTTAACCAAAATCCGCAATGCGACCAGTTCAGCATATGAGAGGAGACACTGTTTGAGTGTAACAAACGTGAAACATTTCTTTTAGCCTTTTCGCATGAAAACAGGGTCCAAAATCATGGGTTTTCGTTCAGCAGTGGAAGTAGGAGGCGCGCTCTACAATAGGCAAGGGTTTTCAAGTCTGCAAGTACGTTTTAAACTGAGTTCCATGAACATTGTCCAAAATCATGTTTTAACCAAAATCCACAATGCGACCAGTTCAGCATATGAGAGGAGACACTGTTTGAGTGTAACAAACGTGAAACATTTCTTTTAGCCTTTTCGCATGAAAACAGGGTCCAAAATCATGGGTTTTCGTTCAGCAGTGGAAGTAGGAGGCGCGCTCTACAATAGGCAAGGGTTTTCAAGTCTGCAAGTACGTTTTAAACTGAGTTCCATGAACATTGTCCAAAATCATGTTTTAACCAAAATCCGCAATGCGACCAGTTCAGCATATGAGAGGAGACACTGTTTGAGTGTAACAAACGTGAAACATTTCTTTTAGCCTTTTCGCATGAAAACAGGGTCCAAAATCATGGGTTTTCGTTCAGCAGTGGAAGTAGGAGGCGCGCTCTACAATAGGCAAGGGTTTTCAAGTCTGCAAGTACGTTTTAAACTGAGTTCCATGAACATTGTCCAAAATCATGTTTTAACCAAAATCCACAATGCGACCAGTTCAGCATATGAGAGGAGACACTGTTTGAGTGTAACAAACGTGAAACATTTCTTTTAGCCTTTTCGCATGAAAACAGGGTCCAAAATCATGGGTTTTCGTTCAGCAGTGGAAGTAGGAGGCGCGCTCTACAATAGGCAAGGGTTTTCAAGTCTGCAAGTACGTTTTAAACTGAGTTCCATGAACATTGTCCAAAATCATGTTTTAACCAAAATCCGCAATGCGACCAGTTCAGCATATGAGAGGAGACACTGTTTGAGTGTAACAAACGTGAAACATTTCTTTTAGCCTTTTCGCATGAAAACAGGGTCCAAAATCATGGGTTTTCGTTCAGCAGTGGAAGTAGGAGGCGCGCTCTACAATAGGCAAGGGTTTTCAAGTCTGCAAGTACGTTTTAAACTGAGTTCCATGAACATTGTCCAAAATCATGTTTTAACCAAAATCCGCAATGCGACCAGTTCAGCATATGAGAGGAGACACTGTTTGAGTGTAACAAACGTGAAACATTTCTTTTAGCCTTTTCGCATGAAAACAGGGTCCAAAATCATGGGTTTTCGTCCAGCAGTGGAAGTAGGAGGCGCGCTCTACAATAGGCAAGGGTTTTCAAGTCTGCAAGTACGTTTTAAACTGAGTTCCATGAACATTGTCCAAAATCATGTTTTAACCAAAATCCGCAATGCGACCAGTTCAGCATATGAGAGGAGACACTGTTTGAGTGTAACAAACGTGAAACATTTCTTTTAACCTTTTCGCATGAAAACAGGGTCCAAAATCATGGGTTTTCGTTCAGCAGTGGAAGTAGGAGGCGCGCTCTACAATAGGCAAGGGTTTTCAAGTCTGCAAGTACGTTTTAAACTGAGTTCCATGAACATTGTCCAAAATCATGTTTTAACCAAAATCCACAATGCGACCAGTTCAGCATATGAGAGGAGACACTGTTTGAGTGTAACAAACGTGAAACATTTCTTTTAGCCTTTTCGCATGAAAACAGGGTCCAAAATCATGGGTTTTCGTCCAGCAGTGGAAGTAGGAGGCGCGCTCTACAATAGGCAAGGGTTTTCAAGTCTGCAAGTACGTTTTAAACTGAGTTCCATGAACATTGTCCAAAATCATGTTTTAACCAAAATCCGCAATGCGACCAGTTCAGCATATGAGAGGAGACACTGTTTGAGTGTAACAAACGTGAAACATTTGTTTTAGCCTTTTCGCATGAAAACAGGGTCCAAAATCATGGGTTTTCGTTCAGCAGTGGAAGTAGGAGGCGCGCTCTACAATAGGCAAGGGTTTTCAAGTCTGCAAGTACGTTTTAAACTGAGTTCCATGAACATTGTCCAAAATCATGTTTTAACCAAAATCCACAATGCGACCAGTTCAGCATATGAGAGGAGACACTGTTTGAGTGTAACAAACGTGAAACATTTCTTTTAGCCTTTTCGCATGAAAACAGGGTCCAAAATCATGGGTTTTCGTTCAGCAGTGGAAGTAGGAGGCGCGCTCTACAATAGGCAAGGGTTTTAAAGTCTGCAAGTACGTTTTAAACTGAGTTCCATGAAC
The DNA here is from genome assembly GCF_964263955.1 of Coregonus lavaretus. Classification (NCBI taxonomy): domain Eukaryota; kingdom Metazoa; phylum Chordata; class Actinopteri; order Salmoniformes; family Salmonidae; genus Coregonus; species Coregonus lavaretus. The sequence goes on along the minus strand of NW_028162273.1, from coordinate 15,478 downwards.
ATTGTCCAAAATCATGTTTTAACCAAAATCCACAATGCGACCAGTTCAGCATATGAGAGGAGACACTGTTTGAGTGTAACAAACGTGAAACATTTCTTTTAGCCTTTTCGCATGAAAACAGGGTCCAAAATCATGGGTTTTCGTTCAGCAGTGGAAGTAGGAGGCGCGCTCTACAATAGGCAAGGGTTTTCAAGTCTGCAAGTACGTTTTAAACTGAGTTCCATGAACATTGTCCAAAATCATGTTTTAACCAAAATCCGCAATGCGACCAGTTCAGCATATGAGAGGAGACACTGTTTGAGTGTAACAAACGTGAAACATTTCTTTTAGCCTTTTCGCATGAAAACAGGGTCCAAAATCATGGGTTTTCGTTCAGCAGTGGAAGTAGGAGGCGCGCTCTACAATAGGCAAGGGTTTTCAAGTCTGCAAGTACGTTTTAAACTGAGTTCCATGAACATTGTCCAAAATCATGTTTTAACCAAAATCCGCAATGCGACCAGTTCAGCATATGAGAGGAGACACTGTTTGAGTGTAACAAACGTGAAACATTTCTTTTAGCCTTTTCGCATGAAAACAGGGTCCAAAATCATGGGTTTTCGTTCAGCAGTGGAAGTAGGAGGCGCGCTCTACAATAGGCAAGGGTTTTCAAGTCTGCAAGTACGTTTTAAACTGAGTTCCATGAACATTGTCCAAAATCATGTTTTAACCAAAATCCACAATGCGACCAGTTCAGCATATGAGAGGAGACACTGTTTGAGTGTAACAAACGTGAAACATTTCTTTTAGCCTTTTCGCATGAAAACAGGGTCCAAAATCATGGGTTTTCGTCCAGCAGTGGAAGTAGGAGGCGCGCTCTACAATAGGCAAGGGTTTTCAAGTCTGCAAGTACGTTTTAAACTGAGTTCCATGAACATTGTCCAAAATCATGTTTTAACCAAAATCCGCAATGCGACCAGTTCAGCATATGAGAGGAGACACTGTTTGAGTGTAACAAACGTGAAACATTTCTTTTAGCCTTTTCGCATGAAAACAGGGTCCAAAATCATGGGTTTTCGTTCAGCAGTGGAAGTAGGAGGCGCGCTCTACAATAGGCAAGGGTTTTCAAGTCTGCAAGTACGTTTTAAACTGAGTTCCATGAACATTGTCCAAAATCATGTTTTAACCAAAATCCGCAATGCGACCAGTTCAGCATATGAGAGGAGACACTGTTTGAGTGTAACAAACGTGAAACATTTCTTTTAGCCTTTTCGCATGAAAACAGGGTCCAAAATCATGGGTTTTCGTTCAGCAGTGGAAGTAGGAGGCGCGCTCTACAATAGGCAAGGGTTTTCAAGTCTGCAAGTACGTTTTAAACTGAGTTCCATGAACATTGTCCAAAATCATGTTTTAACCAAAATCCACAATGCGACCAGTTCAGCATATGAGAGGAGACACTGTTTGAGTGTAACAAACGTGAAACATTTCTTTTAGCCTTTTCGCATGAAAACAGGGTCCAAAATCATGGGTTTTCGTCCAGCAGTGGAAGTAGGAGGCGCGCTCTACAATAGGCAAGGGTTTTCAAGTCTGCAAGTACGTTTTAAACTGAGTTCCATGAACATTGTCCAAAATCATGTTTTAACCAAAATCCGCAATGCGACCAGTTCAGCATATGAGAGGAGACACTGTTTGAGTGTAACAAACGTGAAACATTTCTTTTAGCCTTTTCGCATGAAAACAGGGTCCAAAATCATGGGTTTTCGTTCAGCAGTGGAAGTAGGAGGCGCGCTCTACAATAGGCAAGGGTTTTCAAGTCTGCAAGTACGTTTTAAACTGAGTTCCATGAACATTGTCCAAAATCATGTTTTAACCAAAATCCACAATGCGACCAGTTCAGCATATGAGAGGAGACACTGTTTGAGTGTAACAAACGTGAAACATTTCTTTTAGCCTTTTCGCATGAAAACAGGGTCCAAAATCATGGGTTTTCGTCCAGCAGTGGAAGTAGGAGGCGCGCTCTACAATAGGCAAGGGTTTTCAAGTCTGCAAGTACGTTTTAAACTGAGTTCCATGAACATTGTCCAAAATCATGTTTTAACCAAAATCCGCAATGCGACCAGTTCAGCATATGAGAGGAGACACTGTTTGAGTGTAACAAACGTGAAACATTTCTTTTAGCCTTTTCGCATGAAAACAGGGTCCAAAATCATGGGTTTTCGTTCAGCAGTGGAAGTAGGAGGCGCGCTCTACAATAGGCAAGGGTTTTCAAGTCTGCAAGTACGTTTTAAACTGAGTTCCATGAACATTGTCCAAAATCATGTTTTAACCAAAATCCGCAATGCGACCAGTTCAGCATATGAGAGGAGACACTGTTTGAGTGTAACAAACGTGAAACATTTATTTTAGCCTTTTCGCATGAAAACAGGGTCCAAAATCATGGGTTTTCGTTCAGCAGTGGAAGTAGGAGGCGCGCTCTACAATAGGCAAGGGTTTTCAAGTCTGCAAGTACGTTTTAAACTGAGTTCCATGAACATTGTCCAAAATCATGTTTTAACCAAAATCCACAATGCGACCAGTTCAGCATATGAGAGGAGACACTGTTTGAGTGTAACAAACGTGAAACATTTCTTTTAGCCTTTTCGCATGAAAACAGGGTCCAAAATCATGGGTTTTCGTTCAGCAGTGGAAGTAGGAGGCGCGCTCTACAATAGGCAAGGGTTTTCAAGTCTGCAAGTACGTTTTAAACTGAGTTCCATGAACATTGTCCAAAATCATGTTTTAACCAAAATCCACAATGCGACCAGTTCAGCATATGAGAGGAGACACTGTTTGAGTGTAACAAACGTGAAACATTTCTTTTAGCCTTTTCGCATGAAAACAGGGTCCAAAATCATGGGTTTTCGTTCAGCAGTGGAAGTAGGAGGCGCGCTCTACAATAGGCAAGGGTTTTCAAGTCTGCAAGTACGTTTTAAACTGAGTTCCATGAACATTGTCCAAAATCATGTTTTAACCAAAATCCGCAATGCGACCAGTTCAGCATATGAGAGGAGACACTGTTTGAGTGTAACAAACGTGAAACATTTATTTTAGCCTTTTCGCATGAAAACAGGGTCCAAAATCATGGGTTTTCGTTCAGCAGTGGAAGTAGGAGGCGCGCTCTACAATAGGCAAGGGTTTTCAAGTCTGCAAGTACGTTTTAAACTGAGTTCCATGAACATTGTCCAAAATCATGTTTTAACCAAAATCCACAATGCGACCAGTTCAGCATATGAGAGGAGACACTGTTTGAGTGTAACAAACGTGAAACATTTCTTTTAGCCTTTTCGCATGAAAACAGGGTCCAAAATCATGGGTTTTCGTCCAGCAGTGGAAGTAGGAGGCGCGCTCTACAATAGGCAAGGGTTTTCAAGTCTGCAAGTACGTTTTAAACTGAGTTCCATGAACATTGTCCAAAATCATGTTTTAACCAAAATCCGCAATGCGACCAGTTCAGCATATGAGAGGAGACACTGTTTGAGTGTAACAAACGTGAAACATTTCTTTTAGCCTTTTCGCATGAAAACAGGGTCCAAAATCATGGGTTTTCGTTCAGCAGTGGAAGTAGGAGGCGCGCTCTACAATAGGCAAGGGTTTTCAAGTCTGCAAGTACGTTTTAAACTGAGTTCCATGAACATTGTCCAAAATCATGTTTTAACCAAAATCCGCAATGCGACCAGTTCAGCATATGAGAGGAGACACTGTTTGAGTGTAACAAACGTGAAACATTTATTTTAGCCTTTTCGCATGAAAACAGGGTCCAAAATCATGGGTTTTCGTTCAGCAGTGGAAGTAGGAGGCGCGCTCTACAATAGGCAAGGGTTTTCAAGTCTGCAAGTACGTTTTAAACTGAGTTCCATGAACATTGTCCAAAATCATGTTTTAACCAAAATCCACAATGCGACCAGTTCAGCATATGAGAGGAGACACTGTTTGAGTGTAACAAACGTGAAACATTTCTTTTAGCCTTTTCGCATGAAAACAGGGTCCAAAATCATGGGTTTTCGTCCAGCAGTGGAAGTAGGAGGCGCGCTCTACAATAGGCAAGGGTCTTCAAGTCTGCAAGTACGTTTTAAACTGAGTTCCATGAACATTGTCCAAAATCATGTTTTAACCAAAATCCGCAATGCGACCAGTTCAGCATATGAGAGGAGACACTGTTTGAGTGTAACAAACGTGAAACATTTCTTTTAGCCTTTTCGCATGAAAACAGGGTCCAAAATCATGGGTTTTCGTTCAGCAGTGGAAGTAGGAGGCGCGCTCTACAATAGGCAAGGGTTTTCAAGTCTGCAAGTACGTTTTAAACTGAGTTCCATGAACATTGTCCAAAATCATGTTTTAACCAAAATCCGCAATGCGACCAGTTCAGCATATGAGAGGAGACACTGTTTGAGTGTAACAAACGTGAAACATTTCTTTTAGCCTTTTCGCATGAAAACAGGGTCCAAAATCATGGGTTTTCGTTCAGCAGTGGAAGTAGGAGGCGCGCTCTACAATAGGCAAGGGTTTTCAAGTCTGCAAGTACGTTTTAAACTGAGTTCCATGAACATTGTCCAAAATCATGTTTTAACCAAAATCCACAATGCGACCAGTTCAGCATATGAGAGGAGACACTGTTTGAGTGTAACAAACGTGAAACATTTCTTTTAGCCTTTTCGCATGAAAACAGGGTCCAAAATCATGGGTTTTCGTTCAGCAGTGGAAGTAGGAGGCGCGCTCTACAATAGGCAAGGGTTTTCAAGTCTGCAAGTACGTTTTAAACTGAGTTCCATGAACATTGTCCAAAATCATGTTTTAACCAAAATCCGCAATGCGACCAGTTCAGCATATGAGAGGAGACACTGTTTGAGTGTAACAAACGTGAAACATTTCTTTTAGCCTTTTCGCATGAAAACAGGGTCCAAAATCATGGGTTTTCGTTCAGCAGTGGAAGTAGGAGGCGCGCTCTACAATAGGCAAGGGTTTTCAAGTCTGCAAGTACGTTTTAAACTGAGTTCCATGAACATTGTCCAAAATCATGTTTTAACCAAAATCCGCAATGCGACCAGTTCAGCATATGAGAGGAGACACTGTTTGAGTGTAACAAACGTGAAACATTTATTTTAGCCTTTTCGCATGAAAACAGGGTCCAAATTCATGGGTTTTCGTTCAGCAGTGGAAGTAGGAGGCGCGCTCTACAATAGGCAAGGGTTTTCAAGTCTGCAAGTACGTTTTAAACTGAGTTCCATGAACATTGTCCAAAATCATGTTTTAACCAAAATCCACAATGCGACCAGTTCAGCATATGAGAGGAGACACTGTTTGAGTGTAACAAACGTGAAACATTTCTTTTAGCCTTTTCGCATGAAAACAGGGTCCAAAATCATGGGTTTTCGTCCAGCAGTGGAAGTAGGAGGCGCGCTCTACAATAGGCAAGGGTTTTCAAGTCTGCAAGTACGTTTTAAACTGAGTTCCATGAACATTGTCCAAAATCATGTTTTAACCAAAATCCGCAATGCGACCAGTTCAGCATATGAGAGGAGACACTGTTTGAGTGTAACAAACGTGAAACATTTCTTTTAGCCTTTTCGCATGAAAACAGGGTCCAAAATCATGGGTTTTCGTTCAGCAGTGGAAGTAGGAGGCGCGCTCTACAATAGGCAAGGGTTTTCAAGTCTGCAAGTACGTTTTAAACTGAGTTCCATGAACATTGTCCAAAATCATGTTTTAACCAAAATCCGCAATGCGACCAGTTCAGCATATGAGAGGAGACACTGTTTGAGTGTAACAAACGTGAAACATTTATTTTAGCCTTTTCGCATGAAAACAGGGTCCAAAATCATGGGTTTTCGTTCAGCAGTGGAAGTAGGAGGCGCGCTCTACAATAGGCAAGGGTTTTCAAGTCTGCAAGTACGTTTTAAACTGAGTTCCATGAACATTGTCCAAAATCATGTTTTAACCAAAATCCACAAAGCGACCAGTTCAGCATATGAGAGGAGACACTGTTTGAGTGTAACAAACGTGAAACATTTCTTTTAGCCTTTTCGCATGAAAACAGGGTCCAAAATCATGGGTTTTCGTCCAGCAGTGGAAGTAGGAGGCGCGCTCTACAATAGGCAAGGGTTTTCAAGTCTGCAAGTACGTTTTAAACTGAGTTCCATGAACATTGTCCAAAATCATGTTTTAACCAAAATCCGCAATGCGACCAGTTCAGCATATGAGAGGAGACACTGTTTGAGTGTAACAAACGTGAAACATTTCTTTTAGCCTTTTCGCATGAAAACAGGGTCCAAAATCATGGGTTTTCGTTCAGCAGTGGAAGTAGGAGGCGCGCTCTACAATAGGCAAGGGTTTTCAAGTCTGCAAGTACGTTTTAAACTGAGTTCCATGAACATTGTCCAAAATCATGTTTTAACCAAAATCCGCAATGCGACCAGTTCAGCATATGAGAGGAGACACTGTTTGAGTGTAACAAACGTGAAACATTTCTTTTAGCCTTTTCGCATGAAAACAGGGTCCAAAATCATGGGTTTTCGTTCAGCAGTGGAAGTAGGAGGCGCGCTCTACAATAGGCAAGGGTTTTCAAGTCTGCAAGTACGTTTTAAACTGAGTTCCATGAACATTGTCCAAAATCATGTTTTAACCAAAATCCGCAATGCGACCAGTTCAGCATATGAGAGGAGACACTGTTTGAGTGTAACAAAAGTGAAACATTTCTTTTAGCCTTTTCGCATGAAAACAGGGTCCAAAATCATGGGTTTTCGTTCAGCAGTGGAAGTAGGAGGCGCGCTCTACAATAGGCAAGGGTTTTCAAGTCTGCAAGTACGTTTTAAACTGAGTTCCATGAACATTGTCCAAAATCATGTTTTAACCAAAATCCACAATGCGACCAGTTCAGCATATGAGAGGAGACACTGTTTGAGTGTAACAAACGTGAAACATTTCTTTTAGCCTTTTCGCATGAAAACAGGGTCCAAAATCATGGGTTTTCGTCCAGCAGTGGAAGTAGGAGGCGCGCTCTACAATAGGCAAGGGTTTTCAAGTCTGCAAGTACGTTTTAAACTGAGTTCCATGAACATTGTCCAAAATCATGTTTTAACCAAAATCCGCAATGCGACCAGTTCAGCATATGAGAGGAGACACTGTTTGAGTGTAACAAACGTGAAACATTTCTTTTAGCCTTTTCGCATGAAAACAGGGTCCAAAATCATGGGTTTTCGTTCAGCAGTGGAAGTAGGAGGCGCGCTCTACAATAGGCAAGGGTTTTCAAGTCTGCAAGTACGTTTTAAACTGAGTTCCATGAACATTGTCCAAAATCATGTTTTAACCAAAATCCACAATGCGACCAGTTCAGCATATGAGAGGAGACACTGTTTGAGTGTAACAAACGTGAAACATTTCTTTTAGCCTTTTCGCATGAAAACAGGGTCCAAAATCATGGGTTTTCGTTCAGCAGTGGAAGTCAAGGGTTTTAGGCAAGGGTTTTAAAGTCTGCAAGTACGTTTTAAACTGAGTTCCATGAACATTGTCCAAAATCATGTTTTAACCAAAATCCACAATGCGACCAGTTCAGCATATGAGAGGAGACACTGTTTGAGTGTAACAAACGTGAAACATTTCTTTTAGCCTTTTCGCATGAAAACAGGGTCCAAAATCATGGGTTTTCGTTCAGCAGTGGAAGTAGGAGGCGCGCTCTACAATAGGCAAGGGTTTTCAAGTCTGCAAGTACGTTTTAAACTGAGTTCCATGAACATTGTCCAAAATCATGTTTTAACCAAAATCCGCAATGCGACCAGTTCAGCATATGAGAGGAGACACTGTTTGAGTGTAACAAACGTGAAACATTTCTTTTAGCCTTTTCGCATGAAAACAGGGTCCAAAATCATGGGTTTTCGTCCAGCAGTGGAAGTAGGAGGCGCGCTCTACAATAGGCAAGGGTTTTCAAGTCTGCAAGTACGTTTTAAACTGAGTTCCATGAACATTGTCCAAAATCATGTTTTAACCAAAATCCGCAATGCGACCAGTTCAGCATATGAGAGGAGACACTGTTTGAGTGTAACAAACGTGAAACATTTCTTTTAGCCTTTTCGCATGAAAACAGGGTCCAAAATCATGGGTTTTCGTTCAGCAGTGGAAGTAGGAGGCGCGCTCTACAATAGGCAAGGGTTTTCAAGTCTGCAAGTACGTTTTAAACTGAGTTCCATGAACATTGTCCAAAATCATGTTTTAACCAAAATCCGCAATGCGACCAGTTCAGCATATGAGAGGAGACACTGTTTGAGTGTAACAAACGTGAAACATTTCTTTTAGCCTTTTCGCATGAAAACAGGGTCCAAAATCATGGGTTTTCGTTCAGCAGTGGAAGTAGGAGGCGCGCTCTACAATAGGCAAGGGTTTTCAAGTCTGCAAGTACGTTTTAAACTGAGTTCCATGAACATTGTCCAAAATCATGTTTTAACCAAAATCCGCAATGCGACCAGTTCAGCATATGAGAGGAGACACTGTTTGAGTGTAACAAACGTGAAACATTTATTTTAGCCTTTTCGCATGAAAACAGGGTCCAAAATCATGGGTTTTCGTTCAGCAGTGGAAGTAGGAGGCGCGCTCTACAATAGGCAAGGGTTTTCAAGTCTGCAAGTACGTTTTAAACTGAGTTCCATGAACATTGTCCAAAATCATGTTTTAACCAAAATCCGCAATGCGACCAGTTCAGCATATGAGAGGAGACACTGTTTGAGTGTAACAAACGTGAAACATTTCTTTTAGCCTTTTCGCATGAAAACAGGGTCCAAAATCATGGGTTTTCGTTCAGCAGTGGAAGTAGGAGGCGCGCTCTACAATAGGCAAGGGTTTTCAAGTCTGCAAGTACGTTTTAAACTGAGTTCCATGAACATTGTCCAAAATCATGTTTTAACCAAAATCCGCAATGCGACCAGTTCAGCATATGAGAGGAGACACTGTTTGAGTGTAACAAACGTGAAACATTTCTTTTAGCCTTTTCGCATGAAAACAGGGTCCAAAATCATGGGTTTTCGTTCAGCAGTGGAAGTAGGAGGCGCGCTCTACAATAGGCAAGGGTTTTCAAGTCTGCAAGTACGTTTTAAACTGAGTTCCATGAACATTGTCCAAAATCATGTTTTAACCAAAATCCGCAATGCGACCAGTTCAGCATATGAGAGGAGACACTGTTTGAGTGTAACAAACGTGAAACATTTCTTTTAGCCTTTTCGCATGAAAACAGGGTCCAAAATCATGGGTTTTCGTTCAGCAGTGGAAGTAGGAGGCGCGCTCTACAATAGGCAAGGGTTTTCAAGTCTGCAAGTACGTTTTAAACTGAGTTCCATGAACATTGTCCAAAATCATGTTTTAACCAAAATCCGCAATGCGACCAGTTCAGCATATGAGAGGAGACACTGTTTGAGTGTAACAAACGTGAAACATTTCTTTTAGCCTTTTCGCATGAAAACAGGGTCCAAAATCATGGGTTTTCGTTCAGCAGTGGAAGTAGGAGGCGCGCTCTACAATAGGCAAGGGTTTTCAAGTCTGCAAGTACGTTTTAAACTGAGTTCCATGAACATTGTCCAAAATCATGTTTTAACCAAAATCCACAATGCGACCAGTTCAGCATATGAGAGGAGACACTGTTTGAGTGTAACAAACGTGAAACATTTCTTTTAGCCTTTTCGCATGAAAACAGGGTCCAAAATCATGGGTTTTCGTCCAGCAGTGGAAGTAGGAGGCGCGCTCTACAATAGGCAAGGGTTTTCAAGTCTGCAAGTACGTTTTAAACTGAGTTCCATGAACATTGTCCAAAATCATGTTTTAACCAAAATCCGCAATGCGACCAGTTCAGCATATGAGAGGAGACACTGTTTGAGTGTAACAAACGTGAAACATTTCTTTTAGCCTTTTCGCATGAAAACAGGGTCCAAAATCATGGGTTTTCGTTCAGCAGTGGAAGTAGGAGGCGCGCTCTACAATAGGCAAGGGTTTTCAAGTCTGCAAGTACGTTTTAAACTGAGTTCCATGAACATTGTCCAAAATCATGTTTTAACCAAAATCCACAATGCGACCAGTTCAGCATATGAGAGGAGACACTGTTTGAGTGTAACAAACGTGAAACATTTCTTTTAGCCTTTTCGCATGAAAACAGGGTCCAAAATCATGGGTTTTCGTTCAGCAGTGGAAGTAGGAGGCGCGCTCTACAATAGGCAAGGGTTTTAAAGTCTGCAAGTACGTTTTAAACTGAGTTCCATGAACATTGTCCAAAATCATGTTTTAACCAAAATCCACAATGCGACCAGTTCAGCATATGAGAGGAGACACTGTTTGAGTGTAACAAACGTGAAACATTTCTTTTAGCCTTTTCGCATGAAAACAGGGTCCAAAATCATGGGTTTTCGTTCAGCAGTGGAAGTAGGAGGCGCGCTCTACAATAGGCAAGGGTTTTCAAGTCTGCAAGTACGTTTTAAACTGAGTTCCATGAACATTGTCCAAAATCATGTTTTAACCAAAATCCGCAATGCGACCAGTTCAGCATATGAGAGGAGACACTGTTTGAGTGTAACAAACGTGAAACATTTCTTTTAGCCTTTTCGCATGAAAACAGGGTCCAAAATCATGGGTTTTCGTCCAGCAGTGGAAGTAGGAGGCGCGCTCTACAATAGGCAAGGGTTTTCAAGTCTGCAAGTACGTTTTAAACTGAGTTCCATGAACATTGTCCAAAATCATGTTTTAACCAAAATCCGCAATGCGACCAGTTCAGCATATGAGAGGAGACACTGTTTGAGTGTAACAAACGTGAAACATTTCTTTTAGCCTTTTCGCATGAAAACAGGGTCCAAAATCATGGGTTTTCGTTCAGCAGTGGAAGTAGGAGGCGCGCTCTACAATAGGCAAGGGTTTTCAAGTCTGCAAGTACGTTTTAAACTGAGTTCCATGAACATTGTCCAAAATCATGTTTTAACCAAAATCCGCAATGCGACCAGTTCAGCATATGAGAGGAGACACTGTTTGAGTGTAACAAACGTGAAACATTTCTTTTAGCCTTTTCGCATGAAAACAGGGTCCAAAATCATGGGTTTTCGTTCAGCAGTGGAAGTAGGAGGCGCGCTCTACAATAGGCAAGGGTTTTCAAGTCTGCAAGTACGTTTTAAACTGAGTTCCATGAACATTGTCCAAAATCATGTTTTAACCAAAATCCACAATGCGACCAGTTCAGCATATGAGAGGAGACACTGTTTGAGTGTAACAAACGTGAAACATTTCTTTTAGCCTTTTCGCATGAAAACAGGGTCCAAAATCATGGGTTTTCGTTCAGCAGTGGAAGTAGGAGGCGCGCTCTACAATAGGCAAGGGTTTTAAAGTCTGCAAGTACGTTTTAAACTGAGTTCCATGAACATTGTCCAAAATCATGTTTTAACCAAAATCCACAATGCGACCAGTTCAGCATATGAGAGGAGACACTGTTTGAGTGTAACAAACGTGAAACATTTCTTTTAGCCTTTTCGCATGAAAACAGGGTCCAAAATCATGGGTTTTCGTTCAGCAGTGGAAGTAGGAGGCGCGCTCTACAATAGGCAAGGGTTTTCAAGTCTGCAAGTACGTTTTAAACTGAGTTCCATGAACATTGTCCAAAATCATGTTTTAACCAAAATCCGCAATGCGACCAGTTCAGCATATGAGAGGAGACACTGTTTGAGTGTAACAAACGTGAAACATTTCTTTTAGCCTTTTCGCATGAAAACAGGGTCCAAAATCATGGGTTTTCGTCCAGCAGTGGAAGTAGGAGGCGCGCTCTACAATAGGCAAGGGTTTTCAAGTCTGCAAGTACGTTTTAAACTGAGTTCCATGAACATTGTCCAAAATCATGTTTTAACCAAAATCCGCAATGCGACCAGTTCAGCATATGAGAGGAGACACTGTTTGAGTGTAACAAACGTGAAACATTTCTTTTAGCCTTTTCGCATGAAAACAGGGTCCAAAATCATGGGTTTTCGTCCAGCAGTGGAAGTAGGAGGCGCGCTCTACAATAGGCAAGGGTTTTCAAGTCTGCAAGTACGTTTTAAACTGAGTTCCATGAACATTGTCCAAAATCATGTTTTAACCAAAATCCGCAATGCGACCAGTTCAGCATATGAGAGGAGACACTGTTTGAGTGTAACAAACGTGAAACATTTCTTTTAGCCTTTTCGCATGAAAACAGGGTCCAAAATCATGGGTTTTCGTTCAGCAGTGGAAGTAGGAGGCGCGCTCTACAATAGGCAAGGGTTTTCAAGTCTGCAAGTACGTTTTAAACTGAGTTCCATGAACATTGTCCAAAATCATGTTTTAACCAAAATCCACAATGCGACCAGTTCAGCATATGAGAGGAGACACTGTTTGAGTGTAACAAACGTGAAACATTTCTTTTAGCCTTTTCGCATGAAAACAGGGTCCAAAATCATGGGTTTTCGTTCAGCAGTGGAAGTAGGAGGCGCGCTCTACAATAGGCAAGGGTTTTAAAGTCTGCAAGTACGTTTTAAACTGAGTTCCATGAACATTGTCCAAAATCATGTTTTAACCAAAATCCACAATGCGACCAGTTCAGCATATGAGAGGAGACACTGTTTGAGTGTAACAAACGTGAAACATTTCTTTTAGCCTTTTCGCATGAAAACAGGGTCCAAAATAATGGGTTTTCGTTCAGCAGTGGAAGTAGGAGGCGCGCTCTACAATAGGCAAGGGTTTTCAAGTCTGCAAGTACGTTTTAAACTGAGTTCCATGAACATTGTCCAAAATCATGTTTTAACCAAAATCCGCAATGCGACCAGTTCAGCATATGAGAGGAGACACTGTTTGAGTGTAACAAACGTGAAACATTTCTTTTAGCCTTTTCGCATGAAAACAGGGTCCAAAATCATGGGTTTTCGTTCAGCAGTGGAAGTAGGAGGCGCGCTCTACAATAGGCAAGGGTTTTCAAGTCTGCAAGTACGTTTTAAACTGAGTTCCATGAACATTGTCCAAAATCATGTTTTAACCAAAATCCGCAATGCGACCAGTTCAGCATATGAGAGGAGACACTGTTTGAGTGTAACAAACGTGAAACATTTCTTTTAGCCTTTTCGCATGAAAACAGGGTCCAAAATCATGGGTTTTCGTCCAGCAGTGGAAGTAGGAGGCGCGCTCTACAATAGGCAAGGGTTTTCAAGTCTGCAAGTACGTTTTAAACTGAGTTCCATGAACATTGTCCAAAATCATGTTTTAACCAAAATCCGCAATGCGACCAGTTCAGCATATGAGAGGAGACACTGTTTGAGTGTAACAAACGCGAAACATTTCTTTTAGCCTTTTCGCATGAAAACAGGGTCCAAAATCATGGGTTTTCGTTCAGCAGTGGAAGTAGGAGGCGCGCTCTACAATAGGCAAGGGTTTTCAAGTCTGCAAGTACGTTTTAAACTGAGTTCCATGAACATTGTCCAAAATCATGTTTTAACCAAAATCCGCAATGCGACCAGTTCAGCATATGAGAGGAGACACTGTTTGAGTGTAACAAACGTGAAACATTTCTTTTAGCCTTTTCGCATGAAAACAGGGTCCAAAATCATGGGTTTTCGTTCAGCAGTGGAAGTAGGAGGCGCGCTCTACAATAGGCAAGGGTTTTCAAGTCTGCAAGTACGTTTTAAACTGAGTTCCATGAACATTGTCCAAAATCATGTTTTAACCAAAATCCGCAATGCGACCAGTTCAGCATATGAGAGGAGACACTGTTTGAGTGTAACAAACGTGAAACATTTCTTTTAGCCTTTTCGCATGAAAACAGGGTCCAAAATCATGGGTTTTCGTTCAGCAGTGGAAGTAGGAGGCGCGCTCTACAATAGGCAAGGGTTTTCAAGTCTGCAAGTACGTTTTAAACTGAGTTCCATGAACATTGTCCAAAATCATGTTTTAACCAAAATTCGCAATGCGACCAGTTCAGCATATGAGAGGAGACACTGTTTGAGTGTAACAAACGTGAAACATTTCTTTTAGCCTTTTCGCATGAAAACAGGGTCCAAAATCATGGGTTTTCGTCAGCAGTGGAAGTAGGAGGCGCGCTCTACAATAGGCAAGGGTTTTCAAGTCTGCAAGTACGTTTTAAACTGAGTTCCATGAACATTGTCCAAAATCATGTTTTAACCAAAATCCGCAATGCGACCAGTTCAGCATATGAGAGGAGACACTGTTTGAGTGTAACAAACGCGAAACATTTCTTTTAGCCTTTTCGCATGAAAACAGGGTCCAAAATCATGGGTTTTCGTTCAGCAGTGGAAGTAGGAGGCGCGCTCTACAATAGGCAAGGGTTTTCAAGTCTGCAAGTACGTTTTAAACTGAGTTCCATGAACATTGTCCAAAATCATGTTTTAACCAAAATCCGCAATGCGACCAGTTCAGCATATGAGAGGAGACACTGTTTGAGTGTAACAAACGTGAAACATTTCTTTTAGCCTTTTCGCATGAAAACAGGGTCCAAAATCATGGGTTTTCGTTCAGCAGTGGAAGTAGGAGGCGCGCTCTACAATAGGCAAGGGTTTTCAAGTCTGCAAGTACGTTTTAAACTGAGTTCCATGAACATTGTCCAAAATCATGTTTTAACCAAAATCCGCAATGCGACCAGTTCAGCATATGAGAGGAGACACTGTTTGAGTGTAACAAACGTTAAACATTTCTTTTAGCCTTTTCGCATGAAAACAGGGTCCAAAATCATGGGTTTTCGTTCAGCAGTGGAAGTAGGAGGCGCGCTCTACAATAGGCAAGGGTTTTCAAGTCTGCAAGTACGTTTTAAACTGAGTTCCATGAACATTGTCCAAAATCATGTTTTAACCAAAATCCGCAATGCGACCAGTTCAGCATATGAGAGGAGACACTGTTTGAGTGTAACAAACGTGAAACATTTCTTTTAGCCTTTTCGCATGAAAACAGGGTCCAAAATCATGGGTTTTCGTTCAGCAGTGGAAGTAGGAGGCGCGCTCTACAATAGGCAAGGGTTTTCAAGTCTGCAAGTACGTTTTAAACTGAGTTCCATGAACATTGTCCAAAATCATGTTTTAACCAAAATCCACAATGCGACCAGTTCAGCATATGAGAGGAGACACTGTTTGAGTGTAACAAACGTGAAACATTTCTTTTAGCCTTTTCGCATGAAAACAGGGTCCAAAATCATGGGTTTTCGTCCAGCAGTGGAAGTAGGAGGCGCGCTCTACAATAGGCAAGGGTTTTCAAGTCTGCAAGTACGTTTTAAACTGAGTTCCATGAACATTGTCCAAAATCATGTTTTAACCAAAATCCGCAATGCGACCAGTTCAGCATATGAGAGGAGACACTGTTTGAGTGTAACAAACGTGAAACATTTCTTTTAGCCTTTTCGCATGAAAACAGGGTCCAAAATCATGGGTTTTCGTTCAGCAGTGGAAGTAGGAGGCGCGCTCTACAATAGGCAAGGGTTTTCAAGTCTGCAAGTACGTTTTAA
>NW_028162274.1:2500-4000 GCF_964263955.1 Coregonus lavaretus | reverse complement strand
AACACGTTTGCAGTTCTTAGTGATATCTTTCAAAACGCTGCATTAGAAAGTATCACCTACACATACTGAGCAGCTCATGTTAGCTATAGACAGAAGCGTGCTACACTGAACAAATATATAAATGCAACATGTAAAGTGTTGGTCCCATGTTTCATGAGCTCGAATAAAAGATCCCAGAAATGTTCCATACACAAAAAAAGCTTATTTCTCTCAAATTGTTGCGCACAAATTTGTTTACATCCCTGTTAGTGAGCATTTCTCCTTTGCCAAGATAATCCATCCACGTGATTAAACTGATTGATTTCCTTATTTGAACTGTAACTAAGTAAAATCGTTGAAATTGTTGCATGTTGCGTTTATATTTTTGTTCAGGATACATGGCAGACCAATCCGAACTCATCTCTCGGCATGTCCAGCCTACTCATTATCTCAGCCAATCATGGCTAGCGAGAAGGTTCCTGTCTTTTTCTGTGGCTAAACCTACTAAGCTCATAATGTAATAATTGAATTCGTATTTACAGATGGCGTACAAGTTTGTTATTAAGGCACAAAAAAGTTCACATGTTCCAGAAGGCATTTCTGCCAAAAAACGTATTTTGATTTGTAAAAAATGTTTAGTGACGCCGACATACGCCTAGTTTCCTGAAACGAGTCACATATCTCTCTGTCAGTAGGCTATATCTCTCTGTCAGTAGGCTATATCTCTCTGTCAGTAGGCTATATCTCTCTGTCAGTAGGCTATATCTCTCTGTCAGTAGGCTATATCTCTCTGTCAGTAGGCTATATCTCTCTGTCAGTGGGCTATATCTCTCTGTCAGTAGGCTATATCTCTCTGTCAGTAGGCTATATCTCTCTGTCAGTAGGCTATATCTCTCTGTCAGTAGGCTATATCTCTCTGTCAGTAGGCTATATCTCTCTGTCAGTAGGCTATATCTCTCTGTCAGTAGGCTATATCTCTCTGTCAGTAGGCTATATCTCTATGTCAGTAGGCTATATCTCTCTGTCAGTAGGCTATATCTCTCTGTCGGTAGGCTATATCTCTCTGTCAGTAGGCTATATCTCTCTGTCGGTAGGCTATATCTCTCTGTCAGTGGGCTATATCTCTCTGTCAGTAGGCTATATCTCTCTGTCAGTAGGCTATATCTCTCTGTCAGTAGGCTATATCTCTCTGTCAGTAGGCTATATCTCTCTGTCAGTAGGCTATATCTCTCTGTCAGTAGGCTATATCTCTCTGTCAGTAGGCTATATCTCTCTGTCAGTAGGCTATATCTCTCTGTCAGTAGGCTATATCTCTCTGTCAGTGGGCTATATCTCTCTGTCAGTAGGCTATATCTCTCTGTCAGTAGGCTATATCTCTCTGTCAGTAGGCTATATCTCTATGTCAGTAGGCTATATCTCTCTGTCAGTAGGCTATATCTCTCTGTCGGTAGGCTATATCTCTCTGTCAGTAGGCTATATCTCTCTGTCAGTAGGCTACATCTCTCTGTCAGTAGGCTATAT
>NW_028162275.1:0-79265 GCF_964263955.1 Coregonus lavaretus | reverse complement strand
CATGAAAAAAGGATCCACATTCTTTACTGTGCAGGACTGGTAATCAAACTCTCTCTCTCTCTCTCTCTCTCTCTCTCTCTCTCTCTCTCTCTCTCTCTCTCTCTCTCTCTCACTCTCTCACTCTCTAGCTTTCTCTCTCTTGCTCTCTCTCCTTAGCTTGAAAAAGTGGCCCAAGACATGATACAGTAACCATGTTGTTAAGCAGTTTATCAAAAAAACATAAAAGCAAATGTGTATTGTTGTTGAGGCATGGAGGGAGAGCGTCATAATGAGGTTTTTCTAACGCAAAACACAAAGATTTATCATCGGCTCACAATGTGTGTGAGAGAGAGAGAAAGTGGAGAAAGACAGAGAGAAAGAGAAAGAGGGAGAGAGGGAGAAACACAGATAAAGAGGAGAGAGACAGAGAGAGAAAGAGGGAGAGACAGAGCGAGATAGAGGTGAGAGAGAGAGAGAGAGAGAGAGAGAGAGAGAGGAGAGAGAGAGAGAGAGAGAAGAGAGAGAGAGAGAGAGAGAGAGAGAGAGAGAGAGAGAGAGAGAGAGAAGCGAGAGAGAGAGAGAGAGAGAGAGAGAGAGAGAGAGAGAGAAAGAGGGAGGGAATCTTGCATTCAAGCCACAAATATGTTGCAAAGATGTATTCCATAATTACCCAACCACATAAGCCCCTTTCCTTCTGAATGTGCTTTGTGAGGTTGCTCATGGATTTGGCAGCTGGGTATGATATACAGGAGTGTAGCTTTGTTAGGCGGGCCCCTGGCCGTGCTCTCAAAACACGTTTGTTTAATTAAGCTCTGTGGTATTAGTTTATGGCATCATTTTCCTTCTTTAAATGCTGCTCACAGGGATGCGCATTAGCCGTGTGTATGGAGCAGATTCATTGTTTGGCACAGAGGGAAACTAAACCAGAGGAACACAGTACAACGGGAGGGAATAAGAAGCTATGTGGCCTCCTAACAAAACATACAGCCAACTTCAGAAACACATGTAGAGAGCCTGCCTGTTAGTTCCATCCTTTACACTCATTAGATTTTAGTTAGCACTGAAAGGCATGGGGAAATCATCAAGATATGCTGCAGAGTCAGACAGTTAAAACCCTGCTCTGCTACACCTGTGTCCACATTAGATGTTCCTTCAGTCAACAGAGATCAGCCCCCAAGTGGGAGAGAACAGGGACCGGCAGCAAGAATAACCAACAGCACTGGCCCCATAGGAGCTATAGAGAAGGAGAAAGAGGAAGAGGAGGAGGGAGAGGAGGAGGATGAAGAGGAGGCAGGAGGAGTGTTTTTCAATTTTCATCCATCCAGTATGTCCCTAGTGAAAACCACTCCTGCAGTCCTCCAGCCCTCCAGCGCTGCAGCCAGCCCCAGGTCTGGATCTCCAGATGTGCACTCTGTGCCCCGGCTCTCTCTGCCCTGGTGCCCTTGATGACAAATGTTTGTTTGAAGCCGTCTGGTTCTCCTCAAGTGTAGCACTGTCCCAGAGGAGGCTCTCATCTTGACCTGTCCAACCAACGCATTCCCCTATGGACAACTCATTCCTCCACTGGTGGGGATCGACGATAATGTCATCACCTCATCGACAGGCAGGCCTCTAGACGTCTAGCAACACCTCCAGGAAATGTAACAACTTAGTTATGCCACCCACTAACACTTTAGCAAACACCTAACACTTTGACAAACCCCTAACACTTTGACAAACCCCTAACACTTTAACAAACCCCTAACACTGTGAGGAATTCCTAACACTTTGACAAATCCCTAACACTTTGACAAACACCTAACACTTTGAGAAATCCCTAACACTTTGACAAACACCTAACACTTTGACAAACCCTAACACTTTGGCAGACCCCTAACACTTTGAGAAATCCCTAACACTTTGACAAATCCCTAACACTTTGACAAACACCTAACACTTTAACAAACCCCTAACACTGTGAGGAATTCCTAACACTTTGACAAATCCCTAACACTTTGACAAACACCTAACACTTTAACAAACCCCTAACACTTTGACAAATCCCTAACACTTTGACAAATCCCTAACACTTTGACAAACACCTAACACTTTAACAAACCCCTAACACTGTGAGGAATTCCTAACACTTTGACAAATCCCTAACACTTTGACAAACACCTAACACTTTGACAAACCCCTAACACTTTAACAAACCTCTTGAGAAATCCCTAACACTTTGACAAACCCCTAACACTTTGACAAACCCCTAACACTTTAACTGACCACAAGTCCATCACTAGGTCCATAACAGTCAAGTCCACCACAAGGTCAATAACGGTGAAGTCCACCACTAGGTCCGTAACAGTCAAGTCCACCACTAGGTCAATAACGGTGAAGTCCACCACTAGGTCCGTAACAGTCAAGTCCACCACTAGGTCCGTAACGGTCAAGTCCACTACTAGGTCCGTAAAGGTCAAGTCCACTACTAGGTCCGTAACGGTCAGCTAAGCTATGCCTGCTGTGTCTCTTGATCAGTGCTGGATTCATTTACAGACTGCCTCCCAACACCAAAACACACTGAGGGCTTTTGTTTGAGTTTGTTTGGCTTTGTGCTCGTCAAATAACATTCCATCTCCGATTGTATTCACTAAGCCTGTCCCAACCAAATTAAAACCAATGATAAGCGATTACAATAAGTCAGAGGATTTGCAATTGTGCACGCAATGTGTACGCAGTGGAAGGAAGGGAACGGATCTCAAAACAATATGTTCTCTCTAACTGCCAATAGGACGGTGGGGGCAGAAAGAGATCCATTGTGCCCACGTTTACTTCATGAGAGGAAACAACGTCAGGAACCACACTCAGAGCTGCAGTCATTTGCATTCCTCCTTCTCTGTACCCTGCCCTCCTCTGGCCTACCAATTACCACAACAATCACACTGACATTTAAACACTTTATTAGGATCTAGTTCCAAGGGAAGCGAGGGACCTCTCTGCTGTATCCTCCATCATTGTATATACATGTAATTTACATTTACGTCATTTAGCAGACGCTCTTATCCAGAGCGACTTACAAATTGGATGTCGCAGCTCTGTGTAGAGCCCCTGGGGTGTATGTATTTAAACAATATGCTTGTAATCAGCTATAATACTAATATAACCCATTAGTCAATCTCACATTTTATCCTATTTACCTTTGCCTCTTAATCTGTCCATACACCAACTACGCAAATTGTAATTATCAATAGTAATCAGCTTATTATTTTGTGTATATTTGTCTATCATACCAATAGGTCGTTATAAATAAAACGTCACAACACGGTGCAGAGCATTCAATGTGGCTGCTTGGGGGCAAGGAGAACCCCAGTTCCGCTAAAACCACTGACAACTACATGCTGTTTTCAAGGGATTGTTAAATAAATGTTATAACTATTTGGTTTTAATATCATCACCTCTTGAAGAGCATAGTTAGAACTACACATTTCGGATTATTCCACATTTAGCTCTAAATCAGAGTTATACGGCAAGTAACTGCATGCTTTTCATGATCAGTAAACATTGATTGATCATGTATTTTCAGATACGTGTGGGTATCCTCTCCATTAGGCATGTAGCTAGCTAAGCAAACAACGTGTAATTTAGCTTGCTTCATCAGAGATTTGACTTTTGGAAAGAGCTTGACATCAGCAAGTCATCGTCCTGGTAATGTTGTCAGTCAGACTACTGTCATCTCCACTATAGATGGCAAGCAGATCAAACAATATTTGGATATAGCCATCTAGTTTGTCCCCTTAAAGTTAGCTTGTTAAATAGCCATATTGACGTGATCTGCTATTAGCTAGCTAGCCAATTTGACGTGGTCCATCAATCAATATAGCCTATCATGTCTGTCAGCAGCAATTGTGATTAAACAATGTTAACTAACTTCACTAGGAGGCCTACGTTGGTTGGAGAAAAAAGTACATTAGGTCTACTTAGGGAGTGAACGTTATTTATAATAAGGGTTACATGGAGAAAATCGTACCTCTCTGAAATGAAAATGGATGGCCCTCTTCAGCAAAATATATTTTACCTAAACCCTCCCGAAAAAAAATATAAAAAATAATGTGACCCTCCCCTATACCCAACATTTTAATTAAAGCATAAAGTGGATAGCAGAGAACATGTCTACCGTTTACCCTCACTTCTTAGACAGACCAGAGCCTTAGACATGCAGTTTTAGAAACGATTTTTCATCCTGTAAGCGTTACATGGCAACGCAGGAATTTTGATAGAGCACAGGGCTGCGGTTCAGAAGGTTGTGGGTTCGCAGACAACCGTGGACAAGAATACGGGTGGAAAGATATCCTTTATAGTAAAAACATTGCATGAATCTATCATCGTGTTGCAGGTCCGAGAAAATATTGCCCTTTATAAACATTTCATGCAATTCTACGTATTTTTACATAGTAGCAGAATCTTTTTTAATACCACAGAATTTACCGAAATTACAGACTAAGAATGGACAGAGAGATAGGCCTATGTGTTCATCTTATAATTTCTCTAATGTCAAATCAGTGTGTCTTGTTGGCAAACAAAACTGTCTCTGTTTACAAATAATTAAATCTGAGACATCATTAGGAATCTGAGATTGGTACTTTCAAAAGTTAAGCCTACCTTTCCACCCCAGACTGCTGACTACTCTTCTTCCGTTTCTTAGCCCAATGAGAGAAAGTCACAAGTTTCCCCAAAAGCTGTCTGGGTTTAAACATCTTCTATTGTACAGAAAGTTAATAGCTTAATCAATTGATAGTGGCAGAATGAAATCACTTCCCAAGCAAAGTACAAAGAACCGAAACAATGATATCTCCATATGCATCGGAGTCACGTATTTCACGGGTATTTTACAGCTTGTTTCTAGCATAAAGCATTGCGGACTAAAGCGCTATTATAGATCACAGTAAAATGTAGGCCTATGGTATACCCTTTCATACCCCTTCAATTCGAGTCTTGGTTTTAACTTAACAGTCCTTTACTGACAAGGAGTTAGGCTATTTATAGAGTGTATTGTGGGTGGAGGAATTGACCGACAAATCTATGGATATAGCAGCCTATAGCTTAATTTGGTCTGTCAAACAGGTAAGCCTATCTCTTATTTCTTAAATAGGAAGAAATAGGCTCCATCACAAAGCCCACTTGTTGTTAGTAAAGTCGAATTAATATATAGATGGTTTAAATTAATTATGCCTACTTTCAGCACCATGAGCTGTCCATTTCCGATTGATTGTGCTGCGGCTGCAGCCGCTTCATGTTTCAGCACCACAATGTAAATTATTCGAATATGGCTTATTGTGAGGTCAATAACTCTGATAAATACATAATGGGCAAGAAATACATTGTTTTTAATAAAATCAATTAAAGTTGTAGTAAGCTATCAAAGTTGACCTCCGTGTAGCTCAGTTGGTAGAGCATGGCGTTTGCAACGCCAGGGTTGTGGGTTCAATTCCCACGGGGGCCAGTATGAAAATTTTATGCACACAAGAACTGTAAGTCGCTCTGGATAAGAGCGTCTGTAAAATGTCCTCCTCATCTTAGCGCTCTCCTTCTCAAACTGAACAGGCTAGTCCGCGCGCAAGAGCCTACACAGCACAGCCATTGGTTAGGCAGCACACAAAACGTTTTTTGATCAGCAAGAGCAGAGCAGGCCGGAGCTCAGTGTTAGAATATCGATTGCAGTGTGTAATGCAGGCTAGTTTTATTCACATCATCCCAACAGCTATTTTAGAAATCTAACTGCTCTGTGCTTCTCTGAGCATGCACTTCGTAGCCTATAGCCTATAGGCTATGGATCATTTGATTGAGACCACACTAAATAGCGGAGAATCAGAGATGAGGGGTGGCATCGGGCACACATCGATATACACGGAGTATACCAAACATTAGGAACACTTCCCTAATATTAAGTTGCACCCCAGCCTCAATTCGTCGGGGCATGGACTCTATAAGGTGTCGAAAGCGTTCCACAGGGATGCTGGCCCATGTTGACTTCAATACTTGCCACAGTTGTGTGAAGTTGGCTCAAGGTTTCAAAATCCTTCTTCAACCTGTCTCCTCCCCTTCATCTACACTGATTGAAGTGGCTTTAACAAGTGACATCAATAAGGGATCATAGCTTTCACCTGGATTCACCTGGTCAGTCTATGTCATGGAAAGAGCAGGTGTTCTTAATGTTTTATACACTAATTCTAACATTTAATCAATTACAAATGACATGACCCTCCCATGGACTACATTTAAAAAATACTAAACACTGAAATTGAAAAAACATGAACCCCCACCATTTTCCTCCAGGTAACCATTCTGTACATTTTGGTCCATCCCTTACCACTGTATTTAGCCAACTGTACAACGTTTCTACCGGTAGTTTACAAAGTAAACATTATCAGCTAACAATACATCAGCAAATGTGCCCTTCTGCTGCTTGACAGGCAGACCCCACAAAAGGTGGGAAATAACCTAAACCACTCATACTTGTCAGGTATAGTGCACTTATTTTATATCACTCAAATATCCAATTAATGGTGGCCAATATTGAGAGATAGCATGAGGCTACCCTCACATATCAGAAATTACATGATCAATTGATGTTTACTGATCATGTAAAGCATGCAGTTACTTGCTGTATAACTCTGATGATGGAGCTAAATGTGCACAATCGTTTTGCATGGAATAATCTGAAATGTGTAGTTCTGACTTTGCTCTTCAAGAGGTGATGATATTACAACTAAATAGTTAAGATTTATTTAACAATCCCTTGAAAACAGCACGCAGTTGTCAATGGTTTTAGCAGAGCTGGAGGTCTCCTTGCCCCCCAGCAGCCAAACCGAACACTCTGCACCGTATTGTGACGTTTTATTGATAACGACCTATAGATGAGAATGGAATCAACCCCCTATCCTTTATGATAAAAATGTGTGACAAAAAGCACAAATAAATTAGGTTTTAATATCAAGGGAGGACACATCTACCAATCCAACCACAAAGTGTAAAATGTATATTTCTCCATGGTAAGAGGGCAGAATATGAAGACCTGGCTAGGTGGAAGTGGAAGCTGTTGAGGCCCAACCTGTTCCAGACCAGAGACCAATGTACCCTCACCACTGAGATCACTTGTCTTGGACCCTACTCTTCATTAGGTTCCTACTCTACTCTTGGACCCTACTCTTGGACCCTACTCTTGGACCCTACTCTTGGACCCTACTCTTGGACCCTACTCATGGACCCTACTCATGGACCCTACTCTTGGACCCTACTCATGGACCCTACTCTTGGACCCTACTCTTGGACCCTACTCATGGACCCTACTCTTGGACCCTACTCTTGGACCCTACTCATGGACCCTACTCTTGGACCCTACTCTTGGACCCTACTCATGGACCCTACTCTTGGACCCTACTCTTGGACCCTACTCATGGACCCTACTCTTGGTCCGTACTCTTGAACCCTACCCTTGGACCCTACTCTTGGACCCTACTCATGGACCCTACTCTTGGACCCTACTCTTGGACCCTACTCATGGACCCTACTCTTGGACCCTACTCTTGGACCCTACTCTTGGACCCTACTCATGGACCCTACTCTTGGTCCGTACTCTTGAACCCTACTCTTGGACCCTACTCTTGGACCCTACTCTTGGACCCTACTCTTGGGCCGTACTCTTGAATCCTACTATTGAACCCTACTCATGGACCCTACTCTTGAACCCTACTCTTCTCATTCATTCCAGTGTCCTGGTCTTCACAAACTGGTGTGGTCAAGGGGGACATCTCCCTCTTTTACAGAGATGAAGTACCTGATAGTTAAGTAATTGGAAAACCTGGAGGATGATGGGAAAGCCATGCGAGGACTGTAAAATAATGTTTATAACCATATTTTTTTCTTAACTTTTTTAAACTTTGAACTGCGAGTGCTATAAAGTGAAATAAATCTTGTCCCGAGACTCATCCTTGTAATTTTGCATTCCGCCACATTAAAAAGAAGTCAGACGTGGAGATGAGGG
Source organism: Coregonus lavaretus (assembly GCF_964263955.1). Taxonomy (NCBI): domain Eukaryota; kingdom Metazoa; phylum Chordata; class Actinopteri; order Salmoniformes; family Salmonidae; genus Coregonus; species Coregonus lavaretus. The sequence goes on along the minus strand of NW_028162275.1, from coordinate 71,269 downwards.
GAGCGAGCCGAAACGCAGGCCTGAGCCCCCTCTTTGAGCCAAACTCATCAAACCGTCCTTCTTTGAATTATTGTACCAAAACAGTGGATAACACAGGAAAAGGTGTTCTGCTTTTCCTCAGGCCTTCAGAGTCAGACGAGAGAGAGAGAGAGAGAGAGAGAGAGAGAGAGAGAGAGAGAGAGAGAGAGAGAGAGAGAGAGAGAGAGAGAGAGAGAGAGAGAGAGAGACGCCACTTTCTGGTCCCGCTTTGTTTTTAATAACATTATCAACATGGCTTAGACATACCTCTGACAACACCTCCTCTAACTGGTTCTGATGTGGTGTTGGCTGGCAGAGAGATAGCGAGAGAAAGAGAGAGAAAAAAGAGAGAGAGGGAGAGAGAGAGAGAGAAAGACAGACAGAGAGAGAGACAGACAGAAAGAGAGGGAGAGAGCAAGAGAGAGAGAGAGTGCGAGAGAGACAGAGAGAGAGAGAGAGAGAGAGACAGAGAGACAGAGAGACAGAGAGACAGAGCGTCTGCTGTGTCATTTTGCCAAATATAGCCCAGCAAAGCACCACACTGTGGAATAAGATCACGCTCTAATGATTACATATTTTTACGACAGTGTAATCTACATTTTGCTAGCTGCTTTTCAGAAAACTCTGCAGATTGTCAATAGGTGAGCTGGTTGATGACAATGTGTATCCTCACAGAGTTAATACTATTTTCCATAGGTTTACTTTTCCATTGGAAGGAGACTGGGAGAGGGAATCTTTTTGGTGTCAGAATGGGGAGTGGGCCAGGGCCCTGGAAACATCTGTGAGCCATTATATCGGAGAAATCTGCAGCCGGCTGGCAGGTTCAATAAGATGTGACAGGTAATTAAGGTGCCAGAATCCAATTAAGGCTGGTTGTGCTAGGGTGCTGTCTTTCCTCAACCACCAAGGTCCCACAGGAAACAATGGGCCATGCCAACGGGACCGTGAGCTGGTACTGTGGGTTCACACTGTGAAACAGCTGAAAATGCTATGAGCATGGCTCAGAGTTGAGACACACAGTCATTATGTCCTACCATTATAATTTCTAGCACCTGGTGGTGGTTCTATGATGCAACGCACCACCATGGTTAAATACTGCAGAAACAATACAATGATGAAACTCCTTCTCTACAACTAGAATTAAAGAAAACAAAAGAAGTATGAGGAGATAGAATCAGGTTGGGCGGGGCAGGGGGTGGGGCAGGGGGCGGCGATGGAGAATAAGGCCCATGCACGGTGAAGGTCAGCAAGCTGGCTACAGCACATCTTTGAGTCATCCCCTGTTGCCACTTGGCTCCGTCACACAGGGAGAGAGAGAGAGAGAGAGAGAGAGAGAGAGAGGGAGAGGGAGGGGGAAGAGAGAGAGAGCTCTGGTCTCTGGGAGGAAATCCATGGTATCTGCACCCATGCTTCCCAAATATTTATCCAAACAGCTCATTTGAATACACTGGAGCCAAGGGGGCATGCATGTGGTACCGAAGGGGCCAGGGAGAGTGAGGTGAAGCAGGCGAGGAAACCCGGGGTCAGGGTGCGTGAGAGGGGTGACCAAAGGGGCACCTCTGAAGTGGGCAGCGCCAGCCTTCATGGGATGTCAAATACTAGGGACCTTTATGCTCCCCCAAAAATGACAGTAGGCTGAACAAATCAACAATGATGAAAAGAAAAACAACAAGAGCCCAGCTAGTGACAAAAAGGCAAGAATGTCTCTGACCTGAGCTATGAGGTGTAATGCGTTCCAGCAGCCACCTTTTGGAGGCCCTCAATAAACATCTGGTCCTTTGTACACTGCTAAACATATGTGGTGGCAGTGCAGTGCCTGGAGATGCGGAGATATATAGAGAGAGGCTGGAATAAAACGAATGACTGCAAATGTGCCTGAAACCTCCAGAGGACACCGCCATGTGGTGTCAATCAGATCAAGTTGACATTTAGACAAATAAAATTCATCGGATAACAAGCTTTCACTGCTCCACTGCTTACCTTAAGCTCCCGGTACTGGAGGACGAATTAAAGGGAGAGGAGAGAGAGAAACTTTTCCATTACTGATATGTAATGTATGATGGTTTGTATCACTGACTGACTGTTGTATCTGTTCTATAAAAAACTTCAGCATCAGTGTGATAGTAGAGAATCCGTCCAGGCAGCTTCCCATGGAGGCTCATTATCCCAGGATCTGTGTACAGCAGTGCATTTAACAGGAGCACAACAGTCAGCCTGCATGATTAGGCCTCTTTATTACTATACAAGATCTATCATCATGTGGTGAGTGAAACAGAGAGTGAGACATAGAGTGAGAGAGAGAGAGAAAGAGAGAGTCAACAGCACCACACCCCAGCACCACGAGGAGACATGGATGAACTGTGCTGTGAGTGAAGCCAGTGAAGAGTGTGCAGTATGCTGCAGTACTCTGGCCCTCACAGGCACTGACTGAATCCACTGGATACTAGCACAGGCTCAACCTATGGACTCTTCAGGCTCAACCTATGGACTCTTCAGGCTCAACCTATAGGCATGGGTGAAAGTAGATTTAATATCTTCTCGGTACATAGAATAACATATAGAATCCCTAATAATTCAATAGGATCTCTGTTGGCCTAAATGTGTCATTTAACTTTAAAATGTATTACCTTTTATTGTGGCATAAACACAACCTCATGATGTTTTCATCTGACTGTCAAACAATCACTTCAAAGAGTTCCTTTAATAGGCTACCCAGGCACGTTCATACACTCGTAAACATATTTCCAGCCTCCAAAGAGACATCGTTGAACCACATCGCATTTTGGAGCGTAGGCTATACCATAAGTTTTCAAGTACATTTGCAAATTTTTCATACCTCTGACATACAGTAATGATAAATAATGGTGCAGACATTTTGTTTTAATTATTGTGATAGGCTCATGTTTTACCGGTTCGGCGTACTCCCACTATTTATTTTGCTGGGACGTCGTACCGGACCATAATGCCTTACTTTCACCACTGCCTATAGGAAACCTGCTCTGCTCTGCTCTGATGACACAAAAGGAACTGTGTTGTGTCAGAGAGGAGGCTGAAACTAAACAGGAAGCGTTTGACAACGTGAGCCGGGCAGGCTGGCGGGCGGGCGTGGCGGACGGAGGGCGACCAACAGCAGAGCTAGCAGATTGGAGAGTATGTACCTTGGCCCACTGCCCTGACGCTCCACAAGCCTTACAGACTCTCAGCACAGCAGCCGGCCCACAGGCCCCTAGATCAGCTTCTCCTTCCTTCTGAGTAATCTTCATAAATTTGATGGCAGTGGCGGTGGGGGTGATTATGCTCATCAATTGTGCTCAGACGCCAAGCCCCCGTCCGGTTCTGTCCATCCCCCTCTCCGCCCCTCTCCCGGGGGTACCTGGCTGAGGCCTGGCACTGTTCCCCTGCCCTAACCCAGACACCCCAGGGGTGCGGAGAATAGGAAAAGAAAAACAAAGCAGCCAATGAGGTAGAAGTGCTCTGTAAGCAACTGGGGAGTAGAGGCGGCATGCCAGTCAAGGCTCATTAAAGGAATACATTTCTCCTTTTAGTGCCGCTTAGCAAAACTAAACAAGCACAGAGGGCTAAACCTGATAATCTGAAGAAGCCGTCTGATACAGTAAACCTGCCTGTGATCGGCTGAGTAGCCTAATTTAGAGGTGACTGAGTGATTCAGACCACCCTCTCCACCCCCCCTGGAACCATCACCCTGACTGGCTACCAGACATGGAGGTCCACCGCTCCGCTCATAATTCAGCTATTCCCTTCTCCCTTCTGGACACTCACATACATTATTAACTTTAGGATAACCTCTGATGCCATAGCTTATGTATGAGAGTCCTGACAGGCAGTCTGGCCCGCCTGGCCCCCAGGGCACACTGCTGAGAGCGAGGGGTCCCATGGAGAGAGAGAGAGGGGTCCCGTGGAGACTGGAGAGAGAGAGAGAGAGAGAGAGAGGGGTCCCGTGGAGACTGGAGAAATAGAGAGAGAGGGGTCCTGTGGGGAGAGAGAGAGCGAGAGAGGGGTGGGGGGGGGGGGGGGGGGGGGGGTCCTGTGTAGAATGGAGAGAGAGAGAAGCAGACTGCCTGAGGCTTCCACAGCCTATAAACAACAACAATAGGCCTTATTTGAGTTTTTCTGTTTCTCAGAAATCAGCGTTCTTGAAAGGATTTTCTATTAATAGCTATTACTTTTACACAGAGCTTCTCTCATTAGGAAGGCTTCCATATTGCGTTGATACATTCAAACTGTGAAAGTAATCACTTTTGAGGTGACTGCAAGGCATCTGCCAGGAAAACCCCAAACTGTAAAACGTGTCAAGAAATGACTGGGAATTTCCCTCTTCTCTTTCTTCTCTCACCGACTCACCAAGCCAAGTGGTAAAGTTTTATCAAAACATTTTACATCAAAGCAAGCCTCTTGTCACATTCTGATACAGCATAGCAGAAAATAATGACCTGTAAATTATGCTATCTTAGTAGCAAACAAATGGATGGCTTCATTTGCAGAGTTAATTGTACCAAAATGACATTTCCGCAGCCTTTTTCTCTACAACTAGCTTTATTTGTCTATGGATAGAGGAAAGATTAAAAATGAAGGAACAAGGACAGGTGTTTGATTTGAAGTCAAAGCTATGCGTTTGATAAATAAACCAACAGCCTTTGTTTTTTCCTTAGATGTACTGTGATTATCCGATCTGAAACCAGGCCACCATTTTGGTTTTTTGGCTATTCTTTCTCTAATGATGTAGTGGAGTGAGCGGTTCAGTGGCCTGGTGTGATAGGTTGTGATAGAATAGGGGACTCTAACTGTATTCCCTTTATTCCCTTCGTGTGGCTGCATTCCCTGGTTGCCATGCTGTTTGAATTAGCGCTGACATCAGCACCCCATCCCTGGGCCCTTCCTCTCCTCATTAGGCCAGCGCCAAAGGTAAATACATCAATTTTAAGAAATAAATCCAGCCCAAACCTAAACACAGCCACCCATTCCAGACGTACTATTCAATCAAACAAAAAGCCATCACTGATTATTCAGACCAGGGGAGGAATTTGTTTCCTCCTTGATATCTGTCTGACTCTAAAATGTGCATTAGAAGTCACCCTAATCTAATTTCCTTGTCGGAATTCCAACATTACCCTACCGTCCTAATTTCCAAGCTGAACCATGTATGATATCTTATATATCATATTTAATCTGTGTTTGAGCATGCGTTCTGCTACATTAAGTGCAGTAAGCACTGTGGTGCATAGGCAGTAGTCATTACTGGTCATTAGTTCTGCATCTGCCTGTACCACCACCACTGTACAGAGAGAGGTGGCCACCTGGGGAATATTCAGTAGGGACAGAGCTCTAATTGGCTGTCTGGTTGTCTTACAGAGTGGAACGCTGTGGCTTCCTCTCTGGGATCTCCACCCTGCCTGGTGGATGGCAGCAGTGACAGTTGAGGCATTGGGAGAAGGCATAATCCTCATCTCTTTGACAGCTGAGGAATTGTGTGGGGGAATCTGGGGGGAATCTGGCCAGTGGATGGATCATGAATGTCTCTGGGGGCTGGTTTTGATGAGCACTCCCCGGGGCCTAGACTGGGCTAAGCAGGGGAGATGGAGAGGGTGGGTGGAAGTGACAGGGGTGGGGTGCTGTGAAAGCAATGAGAGAGCCAGGCATACAAACGACACGATCAAGTAGCTTTAATCATCGACATTCCATCAGGTTTCATCTTGAAAGACTCCAGTGTAACAAGACAGGACAGGGGCAATGTGGTGAGGAGGGAGGGTGTGAATGGGGGATGGAGGGGGGTTGACTTCCATTAAATGGACCCAATTTTCACACTTCTGCACCAGGGAAATGAATGCTCCCTTCTATGGGGGGACCAGCTGAAACAGGCTAACTAACATTGCCCCCCATCCCCGTCCCACGCATGCAGAGCCCATAGCCGGCCGTAAACTCAGCGGAACACAGTCAATTTCTCCAGGACAGTAAATCAGGGCCTTGCCTCGCCTGCCTCTCTTCTCCCAGCCGCTATGAGCAGTCAGCTAGGGTTTCAGCTCCAGAGGGAGGAGAACTGTGTCTCTGAGGTGAAGGGCCTTTTAATTGTGGAGGTTTGATTGAACACAGCCCGTTATTGATTTCAAGATGTTTACACAGAGCCACTCTTTGTTTGCAGGAGCGCTGTCTACCAATTAATGAAAACAATTTAGATGCTTGGAATAGGGAAGGTGGGAGGGAGAAGGGAATGTGATGGGGTTGTCAGGGAGAGGGAGGAAGGCCATTTATTCATAGAGGTAGAGCGTAATAGGAGTCTGTAACCAAGGCCACTGGCAATTACCTTGTGGAGAAACTACAGGCCCTGCTTTATTCACTGCAGTTCTGTGCTGCAATCGCAACATACTGGCTGACAGGGCGTGTCAGCAGAATGAAGGCGAGAACGCTACACAGGCGAGATCTCTGTCTCAACAGACTGTCTTGTCTTGTGCTGCACATATTCCAGATCAATTACTGGTGTCAGCGGTCGGAGAGAGTTCAACGGTGTCAATGAAGAATGCAGATGGAAATAACACTAAGAAACCAAACACACCTTGTAGGAACTCGGAGAGGGACGTGTTTTTGATCTATGTTATCTGGCAAAGTGAATCCATGTTGTGAAAGAGACTGGTCTCAACTCCATAAATCAAATCCATAGTCTCCATCATGTGGAAGCGAAAGGTCTGGGGGTCCACTGAGGAGCATGGTTCCTTCATTTTCTTAAGCTGCTAGCCAACACCTGCTCCTAATCACCATCAATAGGAATGGTTGGGAGTGGTGACGTGTTCATATTTTAGTGAGGGAGACTACCCTCCCTCCCTCACCCCCCTCCCTCCATGGTATTACTCATCTCAGGATCAGGATGAAACAAGATGCAGGTTGACATTTATTGTCATGAGTCTTGTCCTGGAGGCAGAACTGAGTGATTTCCCCTTAGAAAGGCCAGCTGCAAAGTCCAAATTGGCTATATTGTAAAGATTCATAAAAACAAATGTGCTTTTTGGTCATAAATTAAGATTAGGATTAGGCATTAGGGTTAGCAGTGTGGTAAAGGTTAGGGTTAAAGTTAGGGTTAGGTTAAAAATCAGATTATATGACTTTGTGGCTGTTCCAGCAGAGCTGCCTCCAGAACAAGATTAATGATGAAAAAACGCTAACCTGCAAACAAGATGGGAATGATGATGGATAAATCATTCTGGATTGGCTTGATGCTCCAATGGAAGAGGTGAGCCAGCAACTATTAATGCACTCTCTCTCTCTCTCTCTCTCTCTCTCTCTCTCTCTCTCTCTCTCTCTCTCTCCAACCTCTCCTATCTTTCTTTTGATTCCTCCATTTGACAGGCCAATCAGGAACCTTTGTGGTGGTGAAATGCAAATCAATAAAGCCACTATGAAAGCAAAAGGCTTTGAAGCTTGGATTCACAAAACTTCCTCCAATGGGGATTCACTATGTTGACAAACAATATATGATTTTGTCTTTTTCACCCATTGTTATGTTAATTCATGGTCTTAAGTATTAATTAGATTTTTTCAATACTACTCCTCATTGTTGCTGTTATAGTAAGATATCTGTGGAACATATTTTTTTCCTGAAAGCTGGAAAATAGATCCTAACAAAGAGAATGTGTAATGTGTAATTCAGCATGGCAGAGATAGTTTCATGTGAGATCAGGGGAATGTGACCTAGTAAAGTAAGCAAGGACAGGAAGAGAAAGAGCTGTAGCTCATTCTGAACAGACTACTTTTCCACACAAATGTAATGATGAAGTAGTGCGTCATCGTCTCAAAGAACTCTCTTCGGCTTCGCAACATGTGCTAGCTATAGCCAGATTCTGTTATCTTTGTTCATTCCATGTGTCAGATACCATTGCTTAATCGTGATAATGTTCATGAAAATCAGAGGCGAATAAAGAAAGAAAGAAAGAAAGAATGAAAGAAAGAAAGAAGGGGAATGGTAGATGGAGGGGGGTTCTGCAGTGTTTGACTCATGCTGAAACCTATCCACAGCTGTTCTGTATGGTACATAAAAGGAGAACCGCCTTCTCAATCAAAATGCATGAGTTCTTCGCTTTCTCAATACCCAGCCTCAAAATATTTTGGATTATTACTTTTTCCCCCTTCCCCTTCTCCTGTGATCTGAAATACAGCAACAACGAGGAGAATACATCATCGCTCGCTCTGCACTACCTCTCTCCTGAGCAGTGGATTACAGATGGCCCTGCATGGGCTGCATTAGTTCTAGTCATTTTGAAATGATCAGCGTTCATTATCAGGACCAGATCTCTTCTGATGAGTGTTACGGGAAAAGGAACAGAAGAGTCCTGGAGGACTGGGAGGCAGGCAGCACGTCAGCCCCAGCCCAGGCAGCCCCATCACATCACAGAACCTGGCTGTTTACTTAGCATCTAATTTGTGACCCGTTTCAGGAAACTAGGCGTATGTCGCACGTTACTACTTCACAGGAGAGGCATTTAAATGTAAACATTTAAATGTTTTATCAAAATGCGTTTTTTGGCAGAAATTAATTCTGGAACATGTGAACTTTCATGTGCCTTAATAACAAACTTGTATGCCATCTGTAAATATGAATACAATTGTTAAATTCAGAATCTAGTTGGTTTAGCCACGGAAAAAGACAGGAACCTTCCAACTAGCCATGATTGGCTGAGATAATGGATGGGCTGGACATGCCAAGAGATGAGTTCGGATTGTTCTGCCATGTAGCACCCTTCTGTCGATAACATGAGCAGAAAGTTATTTTCATTTCAAGTTAAAGCATACTGTTAGCTAGCTAACGTTAGCTGGCTGGCTCGCTAGCTAACATTACATGTATGATCTGTGTAGTAATATTATTCGTATTTCAGAGCCATTTGCATTGCTAATTAGAGCCTAATGTTAGCTAGCTATCTAACATTGAACCTAGTTTCTTAGCTACCTATAGATTCATACAAGGTAGTAATGTTATGAGTTGGGATTATGGTTCATTGTTTAGCTAGCTAGCTAACTAGATAAATGTCTAAACAAAAGACTCCACTATGCAAGTAACCATTTCACTGTACCGTTTACACCTTCTGTATCATGTGCATGTGACAAATAAACATTGATTTATTTCTATAGTGTGTGTTTACCAGAAATGGTAATTTGAAGAACAACATGACCTGCACCAAAGTCAAATTAAGATATAACTTTAGGCCAACGAGATAGTGTCCAAGTTCAACATTTATTTGTTGTGAGTTTATTTTCCTGTAACAATGAATGAAAATGTGCTGAAGTTAAGACGTTGTCAGCTATTATATGGTCATTATTTGAACTGGCTAGCCAGCTAAGAACATTAGCTAGCTAGCTAACAAGCTAGAAACGAACCAAAACATTGTTGAGAAAGTTGCTTTTAGTTGCCTGGTTTGCTCAATTGACATATAGTAAATTAATTTTTAAACGGATGGGTTTATTGGTGTTAAAATACACCAGTTATGCTATTTTGGACCACCAGGCTGCTGATGTCATGCAGCCTGTTGTTTTTGTGTTTATACTTTTTCATAACAACAACGACAATTTTGATGTCGGACGACAATAGAATGTTCATGATGTCACTGCGACAACTGTCTACAGACATGTCAATAGATATAGTCTAAACCAGCCTTCAGTCTTGAAATCTTTGGTTGTTTAGTACACTACCGTATTAACTCTGTTTAGCACATGGCCTCACGTGAACCCTTAAATAGATTGGTGGGGCTAAGGCTTAAGAGGGTGTGAATGATGCTGAATGGGTGTAGACAAAGAAGAGCTCTCCAGTAGGTGTACCAAAACATTCAAGGGCCATTTTCTCAAAAGTGGGGCTACAAGATTATCAACTTTCAAAGCAGAATTACTTTCCCATTGTTCCTCAACTGTGTGATATACCCTTTTCTAGCTCTGATTCTCTACTTTTATCCAATGTAAAAAACACAATTTCACATTTTGTTACGATACAGCCTTACTCTAAAATGGATTAAATTGTTTTTTTCCTCATCAATCTACACACAATACCCCATAATGACAAAGGAAAAACAGGTTTTCTGAAATTTTTGCATATATTACATTTACATAAGTATTCAGACCCTTTACTCATTACTTTGTTGAAGCACCTTTGGCAGCGGTTACAGCCTCGAGTCTTCTTGGGTATAACGCTACAAGCTTGGCACACCTGTATTTGGGGAGTTTCTCACATTCCTTTAAAAAAAAGTATTTGTAAAAAAAATTATCCCATTCTTGATATACACTATATATACAAAAGAATGTGGACACCCCTTCAAATTAGTGGATTCAGCTATTTCAGCCACACCCGTTGCTGACAGGTGTATAAAACCGAGCACACAGCCATGCAATCTCCATAGACAAACATTGGCAGTAGAATGGCCTTACTGAAGAGCTCAGTGACTGTCAACGTGGCACCGTCATAGGATGCCACCTTTCCAACAAGTCAGTTCGTCAAATTTCTGCCATGCTAGAGCTGCCCTGGTGAACTGTAAGTGCTGTTTTAGTGAAGTGGAAACGTCTAGGAGCAACAACAGCTCAGCCGCTAAGTGGTAGGCCACACAAGCTCACAGAACGGGACCGCCGAGTGCTGAAGTGCGCAGCGCGTAAAAATCGTCTGTCCTCGGCTGCAACACTCACTACCGAGTTCCATGCTGCCTCTGGAAGCAACATCAGCACAAGAACTGTTTGTCGGGAGCTTCATGAAATGGGTTTCCATGACCAAGCAGCCGCACAAAAGCCTAAGATCACCATGCGCAATGCCAAGCGTCGGCTGGAGTGGTATAAAGCTCGCCGCCATTGGACTCTGGAGCAGTGGAAACGCATTCTCTGGTGTGATGAATCACGCTTCACCTTCTGGCAGTCCAATGGATTCATCTGGGTTTGGCAGATGCCAGGAGAACACTACCTGCCCCAATGCATAGTGCCAACTGTAAAGTTTAGTGGAGGAGGAATAATGGTCTGGGGCTGTTTTTCATGGTTCGGGCTAGGCCCCTTAGTTCCAGTGAAGGGAAATCTTGACGCTACAGCATACAATGACATTCTAGATGATTCTGTGCTTCCAACTTTGTGGAAACATTATGGGTAAGGCCCTTTCCTGTTTCAGCATGACAATGCCCCCGTGCACAAAGTGAGGTCCATACAGAAATGGTTTGTCGAGATTGGTGTGGAAGAACTTGACTGGCCTACACAGAGCCCTGACCTTAACCCCATCGAACACCTTTGTGATGAATTTGAACGCTGACTGAGAGCCAGGCCTAATCGCCCAACATCACTTCCCGACCTCACTAATGCTCTTGTGGAAGCAAGTCCCCGCAGCAATGTTCCAACATCTAGTGGAAAGCCTTCCCAGAAGAGTGGAGGCTGTTATAGCAAGAAAGGGGGGACCAACTCCATATTAATGCCCATGATTTGGAATGAGATGTTCGACGAGCAGGTGTCCACATACTTTTGGTCATGTAGTGTACAATTTTCTTGCTCTGAGTCTCTACTTTTATCCAATGTAAAGAACACCATTTCACATTTTGCTACATAAGACCGAATCGAGCCAGTCAGTCACATTTGCCCCGATCCAGCATGAAGGGGGACTAGTTTGGACTGGATTGCTTTGTAAGTATGGTCGGAGGTGGGGCAGGGAGGGGTTGGATTGCATTAGTTCCTGGTTGGACCAGCAGATACTGGATTTCATTGTTGGGATGAAGCAAGAGTAATTGGAGCCAGTGATCATTGTTGGTGCTGGACACTACACTGTGCTGTCTGTCCACCACAGAATAAAAAATACATGGGTTTGTTCTGCTGTTGGAGCCACATCTGGATCCCAGCTGTTTTAACTGTTTGTGTATTGGGTAAATTCAGGCACTCATCACACCACCTCACACTACCTCAGACCACCTCACCCCCACCAACTCCACCACCTCACACAACCTTACGCTACCTCACACCACCTCACCCATACCCACACCACTGCCCCACACCGCCCTCCACCCCCCACCCAGACCACCACCCCACACTACCTCACACCGCCTCACACTACCCCCCACCCCCACCCAGACCACCACACACCCAGATCACCTCACACCACCTCACATCATCCCACACATACCTCACACCACCCCACATCCCCTCACAACACCCCACACCATCTCATAACACCTCACACCACCCCACACCATCTCACACCACCCCACACTACCTCAAACCCCCTCACACTACCCCCCACCCACACCATCGCCTCACACTGCCTCAAACCGTCTCACACCACCACAGGCCACCTCACATACCTCATCACACTGCCTCACACCACCACACACCACTGCCCCATACCACCTCACACTACCCCTCTACCCCCACACCACCTCACACCACCTCACACCACCTCACACCACCTCACACCACCTCACACAACCTCACACCACCTCACACTACCCCCCACCTCCCACCCACACCGCCACCATCTCACACCAACTCCACCACCTTACACAACCTTACGCTACCTCACACCACCTCACCCATACCCACACCACTGCCCCACACCGCGTTCCACCCCCACCCAGACCACCGCCCCACACTACCTCACACCGCCTCACACTACCCCCACCCCCCACCCAGACCACAGCACACCCAGACCACCTCACACCAACTCACATCATCCCACACACACACACCTCACACCACCGCACAACACCCCACACCATCTCACAACACCTCACCATACCCCACACCATCTCACCCCACCCCAAACCACCTCACACCACCTCACACTACCTCCCCATCCCCTACCCACACCATCGCCTCACACCGTCTCACACCACCGCAGGCCACCTCACACACCCCTCACACTGCCTCACACCACCTCACACCACTGCCCCATACCACCTCACACCACCCCTCATCCCCCACACCACCTCACACCACCTCACACACCTCACACCACCTCACACCACCTCACACTACCCCAAACCCCCCACCCACCCACACCACCTCACACCACACTACCTCACACCACCTCACACCACCTCACACCACCTCACACTACCCCCACCCCCCACACACACACCCACTATCTCACACCAACTCCACCACCTCACACAACCTTACGTCACCTCACACCACCTCACCCATACCCACACCACTGCCCCACACCGCCCTCCACCCCCCACCCAGACCACTGCCCCACACTACCTCACACCGCCTCACACTACCCCCCACCCCCCACCCAGACCACAGCACACCCAGACCACCTCACACCACCTCACACCACCTCACACCACCTCACACTACCCCCACCCCCCACACACACACCCACTATCTCACACCAACTCCACCACCTCACACAACCTTACGTCACCTCACACCACCTCACCCATACCCACACCACTGCCCCACACCGCCCTCCACCCCCCACCCAGACCACTGCCCCACACTACCTCACACCGCCTCACACTACCCCCCACCCCCCACCCAGACCACAGCACACCCAGACCACCTCACACCACCCCACAACATCCCACACCATCTCACAACACCTCACCACACCCCACACCATCTCAAACCACCCCACACCACCTCACACCACCTCACACTACCCCCCATCCCCCACCCACACCATCGCCTCACACTGCCTCACACCGTCTCACACCACTGCAGGCCACCTCACACACCCCTCACACTGCCTCACACCACCTCACACCACTGCCCCATACCACCTCACACCACCCCTTACCCCCACACCACCTCACACCACCTCACACCACCTCACACTACCCCCCACCACACCTCACACCACACCACCTCAAACCACACCACTTCACACCACCTCACACTACCCCCCACCCACATCACCACCTCACACTACCTCACACCATCTCACACAACCTCACACCACCCCTCACCTCCCATCCACACCACCACCCCACACAGCACCACACACCACGCCACAACCCCTAGAAGAGGAGCAAGAGCAGGTCTGAGGTGGACTGGGGTGGGCTGGGAGAGGGCTGGGGGTGATGGAGGAGGCAGGACAAGCAGATTGCCTGGTTAGAGTTATCAGAAGTGACAGCGTGAGGCAGGGATCAGAGCTCTCTGGTTACTCACTCTGGGCAATGGATCAGGGGAATGAGCATGAACAGTAGCCAGACCAACAGGTTAGAGGAGACTGGAGAAGGGGAGAGGGGAGAGGGGAGAGGGGGAGAAAGGGAGAAGGGTAGAGGGGAGAAGGGGAGAGGGGGAGAGGGGGAGAAGGGGAGAGGGGGAGAGGGGGAGAAGGGGAGAGGGGAGAAGGGGAGAGGGGGAGAAGGGGAGAAGGGAGAAGGGGAGAGGGGAGAAGGGGAGAGGGGGAGAGGGGGAGAGGGGGAGAGGGGAGAAGGGGAGAGGGGAGAAGGGGAGAGGGGAGAAGGAGAGGGGAGAGGGGGATAAGGGTAGAGGGGGGAAAGGGAGAGGGGGAGAGGGGAGAAGGGAGAGGGGAGAGGGGGGAGAGGGGAGAGGGGGAGAGGGGGAGAGGGGAGAAGGGAGAAGAGGAGATGGGGAGAAGGGAGAGGGAGAGGGGGAGAAGGGTAGAGGAAAAAAAGAAGGAGAGGGGGAGAGGGGCGAAGGGGAGAGGGGAGAAGGGTAGAGGGGGAGAGGGGAGAAGGGGAGAAGGGGAGAAGGGAGAAGGGGAGATGGGGAGAAGGGAGAGGGGAGAGGGGAGAGGGGAGAGGGGGAGAAGGGTACAGGGGAAAAGGGAGAGGGGGAGAGGGAGAGGGGGAGAAGGGTAGAGGAAGAAAAGAAGGAGAGGGGGAGAGGGGAGAAGGGGAGAGGGGAGGAAGGGTAGAGGGAGAGGGGAGAAGGGGAGAAGGGGAGAGGGAAGGGAGAAGGGGAGATGGGGAGAAGGGAGAGGGGAGAGGGGGAGAAGGGTAGAGGAAAAAAGAAGGAGAGGGGGAGAGGGGAGAAGGGGAGAGGGGAGAAGGGTAGAGGGGGAGAGGGGAGAAGGGAGAAGGGGAGAAGGGAGAAGGGAGATGGGAGAAGGGAGAGGGGAGAGGGAGAGAGGGGGAGAAGGGTAGAGGGGAAAGGGAGAGGGGGAGAGGGGAGAAGGGGAGAAGGGAAGAGGGGGAGAGGGGAGAAGGGGAGAGGGGGAGAAGGAAGAGGGGGAGAGGGGAGAAGGGGAGAGGGGAGAGGGGGAGAGGGGAGAAGGGAGAAGGGGAGAGCGGGTTCAGACCCCCAGAACAAGTTTACATTAGAGCTGACATTAGTGGGGATACTGGTGTGTGACAGGAGTTTGAAGATCTAAAGAGCAGAGGTTTCAGACACGGCGGCAGACAGACTCTCAGCGGCTAATACAAAGGAGAGGTGTGTTACAGTGGCTTACGAAAGTATTCACCCGCCTTGGCATTTTTCCTATTTTGTTGCCTTACAACCTGGAATTAAAATGGATTTTTGGGAGGTTTGTATAATTTGATTTACACAACATGCCTACCACTTTGAAGATGCAAAATATTTTTTATTGTGAAACAAACAGGAAATAAGACAAAAAAACAGAAATCTTAAGCGTGCATAACTATTCACTCCCCCAAAGTCAATACTTTGTAGAGCCACCTTTTGCAGCAATTACAGCTGCAAGTCTCTTGGCATAAGTATCTATAAGCTTGGCACATCTAGCCACTGGGATATTTGCCCATTCTTCAAGGCAAAACTGCTCTAGCTCCTTCAAGTTGGATGGGGTCCGCTGGTGTACAGCAATCTTTAGGTCATGCCACAGATTCTCAATTGGATTGAGGTCTGAGCTTTGACTAGGCCATTCCAAGACATTTAAATGTTTCCCCTTAAACCACTTGAGTGTTGCTTTAGCAGTATGCTTAGGGTCATTGTCCTGCTGGAAGGTGAACCTCCATCCCAGTCTCAAATCTCTGGAAGACTGAAACAGGTTTCCCTCAAGAATTGCCTTGTATTTAGTGCCATCCATCATTCCTTCAATTCTGACCAGTTTCCCAGTCCCTGCCGATGAAAAACATCCCCACAGCATGATGCTGCCACCATCATGCTTCACTGTGGGGATGGTGTTCTCGGGGTGATGAGAGGTGTTGGGTTTGTGCCAGACATAGCGTTTTCCTTGATGGCCAAAAAGCTCAATTTTAGTCTCATCTGACTAGAGTGCCTTCTTCCATATGTTTGGGGAGTCTCCCACATGCCTTTTGGCGAACACCAAATGTGTTCGCTTATTTTTTTCTTTAAGCAATGGCTTTTTTTCTGGCCTCTCTTCCGTAAAGCCCAGTTCTGTGGAGTGTACGGCTTAAAGTGGTCCTATGGACAGCTACTCCAATCTCCGCTGTGGAGCTTTGCAGCTCCTTCAGGGTTATCTTTGGTCTCTTTGTTGCCTTTCTGATTAATGCCCTCCTTGCCTGGTCTGTGAGTTTTGGAGGGCGGCCCTCTCTTGGCAGGTTTGTTGTGGTGCCATATTTTTTCCATTTTTTAATAATGGATTTAATGGTGCTCCGTGGGATGTTTAAAGCTTCTGATATTTTTTTATAACCCAACCCTGATCTGTACTTCTCCACAACTTTGTCCCTGACCTGTTTGGAGAGCTCCTTTGTTTTCATGGTGCCGCTTGCTTAGTGGTGCCCTCTTGCTTAGTGGTGTTTCAGACTCTGGGGCCTTTCAGAACAGGTGTATATATACTGAGATCATGTGACAGATCATGTGACACTTAGATTGCACACAGGTGGACTATTATTTAACTAATTATGTGACTTCTGAAGGTAATTGGTTGCACCAGATCTTATTTAGGGGCTTCATAGCAAAAGGGGTGAGTACATATGCACGCACCACTATTAATTTTTTTGCATTTTTTGAAACAAGTTATTTTTTTCATTTCACTTCACCAATTTGGTCTATTTTGTGTATGTCTGTTACATTAAATCCACATAAAAATCCATTTAAATTACAGGTTGTAATGCAACAAAATAGGAAAAACGGCAAGCTCGGGCACGTCCTGCTGGCTAGATCTGTCACGGTTTCGGCCGAGGCTGCCTCTCTTCCTTGCTCGGGCAGGCTTCGGCGTTCGTTGTCTCCGGAATACTAGCTGCCACCGTTGCATGTTTCTATGTTCGTTTGCTTTTGTCTGTTTGTTGTGACACCTGTTATCGTTTAGTGTAATTAGTGTCCTATAAGTTTCTCGTTGTGTTTGTCTAGTGTTGTGTGTGATTGCTTTATTTCTGTCGTGCGTTGCTGGACGTGTATACTATATCGCTCGGTTGAGCTATTCTCCACTGTGTTGGAGCGTTTGACGCACCTGTGTAGTGCGCCCGTTTTGTTTTGTCGCCTACGTGCGGAGTTTCGCCTTCGGGCAAGTTTGTTCATTTGCCCTTGTGGATTTTCACTAAAGTCTTTTGGACTGTACTTCGGTGTCCTGCGCTTGATTCCACCACTACACCCACCTACAGCATCACTGACAAAATCACACACCTTCAAGAATGGAATCAGCAGGAGCCGCAGCAGCACAGGCGACGCTGGAGGACAGGGTCCGCGAACAGAGTGACCAGATCCTGCGGATGGGGTCCGCACTGCAGGAGGTGATCACCACCATCCGAGGCTGGGAGACCCGAGGGACTTCTCCACCGCCATCCTCCCTGCCAGCACCATCGGCAATTCAGCCCATTCCCGCTCCGGAACCCAGAGGAGTTCGACTCTCGCTCCCGAGGGCCTACGATGGGACCGCGGCCGGGTGTCAGGGATTCCTTCTCCAGGTGGAGCTTTACCTGGCCACCGTGCACCCGGCGCCCTCGGGACACGAGAGCGTGTCCGCCCTGATCTCCTGCCTTTCCGGGAAGGCGTTGGAATGGGCCAACGCAGAGTGGAGGAGAATCGACGCGAACACCATCACCTACGACGAGTTCTCCCGCCGCTTCAGGGCGGTGTTTGACCATCCCCCGGAGGGGAAAGCGGCGGGGGAGCGTCTGGTCTGCCTCCGGCAGGGGAAGAGGAGTGCCCAGGAGTTCGCCTTGGAATTCCGTACTCTAGCGGCGGATGCAGGGTGGAATGAGCAGGCTCTCATCGATCACTACCGATGTAGTCTACGCGAGGACGTCCGTAGGGAGCTGGCCTGTAGGGACACCAGCCTCTCGTTCGACCAGTTGGTCGACATGTCCATCAGGCTGAATAACCTGCTAGCTACCCACGGACGTCCAGAGGGGGGTCCGTCCATTTCACCCTCCAGCGCCTCCGAGCCGTGCCCCATGGAGCTCGGGGGCGCTGGCGCTAGAGAGAGGAGGGGTCGGCTTACGAGGGGGTCCATCTCCTGCACCAACTGTGGTCGGGGAGGACACACCGCGGCTAGGTGCTGGGGATGGCCTCCTAGGGGAGAGGACGACAGGTCCCGCACTGGGGAGTCCTTCCAGGTGAGTAGGCGCCCCACTCACCCAGAGCTCTCTGTTGCACATTTCTGTATACCTGTGCGTTTTCCACAGGTAGCACCTCATTCCCAGCATAAGGCGCTGGTAGATTCAGGCGCGGCTGGGAATTTTGTTGATAAGACGTTTTGTATAGCCTTAGGGATTCCCCTTCTTCCTGTTGACGTCCCCTTCCCCATTCATGCCCTAGATAGCTGTCCGTTGGGTGCGGGCTTGATCAGGGAGGTCACTGCGCCACTTAGGATGTGTGCGCAGGGGGGTCATCAGGAGATGATCCAGCTATTTCTGATCGACTCGCCTGCGTATCCGGTGGTGCTGGGCATGCCCTGGTTGAGTACCCATAACCCATCTATTTCGTGGCAGGAGAGGGCTCTGATGGAGTGGTCTGCCCAGTGTGTGGGTCGATGTTTAGGCGTTTCCGTAGGGGCTACCTCGGTGGAGAGTCCAAACCAGGTGCCCGCATTGCACGTTCCCCCTGAGTATGGGGATTTGGCTATTGTGTTCAGTAAGTCGAGGGCGACGCAGTTGCCTCCCCATAGGCAGGGAGATTGTGCGATAGACCTCCAGGCAGGAGCTGCGCTCCCACGGAGCCATGTGTATCCTCTGTCTCAGGAGGAGAAGAGAGTTATGGAGACGTACATAGACTAATCTCTGAGACAAGGATACATACGGCCCTCCACTTCCCCTGCGTCCTCGAGTTTCTTTTTTGTGAAGAAAAAGGATGGAGGATTACGCCCGTGCATTGATTACCGTGGTCTCAATCAGATCACGGTGAAGTACAGTTATCCACTCCCGCTGATTGCGACCATGACGGAGTCATTGCACGGGGCGCGTTTCTTCACTAAATTAGATCTCAGGAGCGCGTACAACTTGGTGCGCATTAGGGAGGGCGATGAATGGAAGACAGCCTTTAGTACCACCTCGGGCCATTACGAGTATCTCGTCATGCCATACGGGTTGATGAACGCTCCTTTAGTTTTCCAATCGTTCGTGGATGAGATCTTCAGGGACATGCAGGGGCAGGGGGTGGTCGTGTACATCGATGACATTCTCGTGTACTCGCCTACCCGAGTCGAGCATGTGGCCCTGGTGCGCCGAGTGTTGCGGAGGATGTTGGAGCACGACCTGTATGTCAAGGCAGAGAAGTGTCTGTTCTTCCAGGAGTCGGTCTCCTTTTTGGGTTATCAGTTGTCTGCGTCAGGGGTGAAGATGGAGGTAGACCGGGTGTCGGCCGTGCGTAATTGGCAAACGCCAACCACTGTGAAGGAGGTGCAGCAGGTTTTGGGGTTTGCGAATTATTACCGGAGGTTTATCCGGGGTTTTGGACAGGTGGCAGCTCCCATAACGTCTCTTTTGAAGGGGGGTCCGGTGCGTCTGCAGTGGTCAGCCGAGGCGGACAGGGCGTTTGGGAGGCTGAAGGACCTGTTTACCTCGGCTCCGGTGCTGGCGCATCCGGATCCCTCTTTGCCATTTCAGGTAGAGGTGGACGCGTCAGAGGCCGGTATAGGAGCCGTGCTGTCGCAACGGTCCGGCGCGCCACCTAAACTCCGCCCCTGTGCCTTCTATTCCAAGAAGCTCAGTCCGGCGGAGCGAAACTATGACGTGGGGGACAGGGAGCTGTTAGCCGTAGTACAGGCCCTAAAGGTGTGGAGGCACTGGCTTGAGGGGGCTCAACACCCTTTCCTCATTTTGACGGACCACCGTAACCTGGAGTACATCCGGGCAGCGAGGAGGCTGAACCCTCGCCAGGCGAGGTGGAATATGTTTTTGACCCGGTTCACATTTAAGATGACGTACATCCCTGGGTCACAGAACGGTAAGGCAGACGCACTGTCTCGGCGGTATGACACGGAGGAGAGGTCCGTGGAGCCCACTCCCATACTGCCGGAGTCGTGTCTGGTGGCACCGGTAGTGTGGGAGGTCGATGCTGAGCTCGAGCGGGCGTTACGCACCGACCCTAGTCCACCGCAATGCCCGGAGGGTCGGAAGTACGTTCCGCTCGAGGTTCGGGATCGATTGATCTATTGGGCTCACACGTCACCCTCCTCTGGACACCCTGGTATCGGCCGGACAGTGCACTGTCTTAGTGCCAAGTACTGGTGGCCCACGTTGGCGAGGGATGTGAGGGTTTATGTTTCCTCCTGCTCGGTGTGCGCCCAGTGTAAGGCGCCTAGACATCTGCCTAGGGGTAAGTTACTACCCCTGCCCGTTCCACAACGACCATGGTCTCACCTCTCGGTGGATTTCCTCACTGACCTTCCTCCTTCACAGGGGAATACCACTATACTGGTCGTTGTGGACCGGTTTTCTAAGGCCTGTCGTTTGCTCCCTATGCCGGGCCTTCCTACTGCCCTGCAAACCGCCAAAGCACTATTCACCCATGTGTTCCGGCACTACGGGGTACCCGAGGATATTGTGTCTGATTGAGGTCCCCAATTTACCTCCAGAGTCTGGAGAGCTTTTATGGAGCGGTTGGGGGTCTCGGTGAGCCTCACCTCGGGTTACCACCCGGAGAGTAATGGGCAGGTGGAACGCGTGAACCAGGATGTGGGGAGGTTTCTTAGAACATACTGCCAGGATCGGCCAGAGGAGTGGGCAAGGTACGTTCCCTGGGCCGAAATGGCCCAGAATTCCCTACGCTATTCCTTCACTAACCTAACCCCTTTTCAATGTGTGTTGGGTTACCAGCCGGTTCTGGCACCTTGGCAGCAGAGCCAGATAGAGGCTCCTGCGGTGGATGAGTGGGCGCGGCGCTCGGAGGAGACATGGAACGCTGCACACGTCCACCTGCAGCGGGCCCTCCGTCGTCATAAGGCGAGCGCCGATCTCCACCGCAGTGAGGGACCGGTGTACGCACCTGGTGATCGAGTCTGGCTCTCTACCAGAAACCTGCCCCTCCGCCTGCCCTGTCGGAAACTGGGTCGGCGGTTTGTAGGGCCATTTAAAGTCCTGAGAAGGTTGAACGAGGTGTGTTACAAATTACAACTACCTGTTGAATATAAAAGTATTAACCCCTCGTTCCATGTGTCTCTTCTCAGGCCGGTGGTAGCTGGCCCACTCCAAGAAAGTGAGATCAGGGAGACTCCTCCGCCCCCATTGGACATCGAGGGGGCACCGGCGTACTCCGTGCGGTCCATCTTGGATTCGAGACGTCGGATGGGGGGTCTCCAATATCTAGTGGAGTGGGAGGGGTACGGTCCGGAGGAACGGTGCTGGGTGCCGAGGAGAGACATTTTGGACCCGTCTCTCCTGACGGAATTCCATCGTGGGCACCCGACGCACCCTGCTCCGCGTCCTCCTGGTCATCCCCGAGGCCGGAGTCGGCGCACGTCTGGAGCCGCGCGTCAAGGGGGGGGTACTGTCACGGTTTCGGCCGAGGCTGCCTCTCTTCCTTGCTCGGGCAGGCTTCGGCGTTCGTCGTCTCCGGAATACTAGCTGCCACCGTTGCATGTTTCTATGTTCGTTTGCTTTTGTCTGTTTGTTGTGACACCTGTTATCGTTTAGTGTAATTAGTGTCCTATAAGTTTCTCGTTGTGTTTGTCTAGTGTTGTGTGTGATTGCTTTATTTCTGTCGTGCGTTGCTGGACGTGTATACTATATCGCTCGGTTGAGCTATTCTGTTGGAGCGTTTGACGCACCTGTGTAGTGCGCCCGTTTTGTTTTGTCGCCTACGTGCGGAGTTCCGCCTTCGGGCAAGTTTGTTCATTTGCCCTTGTGGATTTTCACTAAAGTCTTTTGGACTGTACTTCGGTGTCCTGCGCTTGATTCCACCACTACACCCACCTACAGCATCACTGACAAGATCTCTCTCCCTACAGTTCCATCTGTAGGCTCCTTGCTCGGGCACGACCTGCTGGGTAGATCTCTCTCCCTACAGCGAAGGACAATACAGATGCCAGCCCAGACACCAGCCCAGACGCCAGCCCAGACACCAGCCCAGACGCCAGCCCAGACGCCAGCCCAGACACCAGCACAGACGCCAGCACAGACGCCAGCCCAACACAACACAGGAATTCTCCTTCAAAGGTCCAATGAGGAACGAGGTGTCTGGTTCATCTCAACGAGGGGCAGAAGACAAGGAGGACAAGGAGACCAAGGAGGTCAAGGAGGCCAAGGAAGTCAAGGAGAACAAGGAGGACAAGGAGGACAACAGCCAAAATGTGTTGAGATGAGGACAGAGAGAGAGAGATCCTCCCTGGAGGGCTGTGTAGGGAGTAGCAAAAGTATCAGTTCTCTGAGGTCCTCCATCCAGGTGGGTCATCTATACTTGGGTGGTCCTCCCTCTCCTCACTCATCTTTGTAAATTCCATTGCTGTTGACTCAGGTGCTACGGTATAGTTATTCTTGGAAGAAATGCCAGATATTAGCACCCAGCTCCCCTTATTTAGTAAACGATTACCCCATAAAACCACGTGGCATCTTAAAGCGACTATTTGTTTTTGGGTAGGTTTTTAAGAGACAGATGTTTCTCATTCCTCCATACACGCACATTGATGAGCTGCATTTCTGCATTAAAAAAAAAAACAATAAAAAAAATCCAACACAAATATTTCATCATAGACCTGACATGTTTTGCGACGGACCTGGTCGGTGCAGTGAGTCAATGACTAATGTCGGCATACCAGAGGAAACCTCACAAACTGTGGTAAGCCCCGAGGACTGACAAAAGAAAAATGGAACCATACGGTTTGAATTTGCCATTTAGATTACATATCCATTATTCAAACAGAGATTTCCCTCAAGGCTTATTGTAGGGAGGGTCTTGTGGAGAGACTTAAGGAGATGCTGGAATGAGGGGTCTGAGGAAGTGGACTGTCTCTCACTGTGCTGTAACACCTAACAAATTAGCCCCCCCAGTCAGGTCAGCACTCCTCCCTCCTCCCTACATGCTCTGTTTTGACCCGGGCTTCAGCTGCAGCTAGCAAGAGGTGTGGTGTGTTGCGGAGCGGCTTTCGGGGAGGTCAGGACCGGGGTGTGAACAAGCAGCAGCTGTTGAGATGTGATGGGATCAGGGAGCTCCTAGACAAAACGTCCTCGCCCTGCCTTCACCCCGCACTCATGGCTACCACAGACAGAGCCCATGAATGAAACATCACACCCCACCAAACCACCCCAGTGAGCACAAAAAGGGGAATGTCTTGAATCAAAATAAGCTGGGATACTATACTCATTCAGTAGAAATACATTTAATCTCAAGCCCATCTGAACTTTATAGAGACTAGTATACGGGGGATAAAGTATGTCTATTTGGATTGGTGGGAAATACCAAACCCACTGATCCCAAAAGCACCCCCAAAATATGTGTTTACAAGAAAGGAAATAAACAGCACATAACTGAACAACTATGGTCACAGCTTTAGCTGACTTAGTCTGCTCCATGTTTGTGGCAGCGTCCTTTGGTGTACAGTCCTTTGGAATCTAGATAAGATGTTCTCAAAATACTTTTGTTCTTTAATTGAAAATCCTCTTGTAAGTTCAATAAATCTAATTAAAGATCAAATGTAATATAATATATTTTTTCTATCTCTCTCTCTACAGAAAAGACAATTGGCAATGTTCTCCAGGATCTTTTATTTAATCACACATGGGATGTGTGTGTCTCATTACCATGAAGGAAATGGCACTGGCATAAAAAAAGGGGACAACTCACATCTATTAAATCTAACCTGGCATATAAAAGAAAAGAGGGGCAAGTGGCACAACTAACAGTAATTATAACAACAATAATAATCTGCTTAATACTTCAAGCAACGAAAGGAGATGAATCCATTTCCATGCCCTATCCCCTTATTAAGGAGATGAATCCATTTCCATGCCCTATCCCCTTATTAAGGAGATGAATCCATTTCCATGCCCTATCCCCTTATTAAGGAGATGAATCCATTTCCATGCCCTATCCCCTTATTAAGGAGATGAATCCATTTCCATGCCCTATCCCCTTATTAAGGAGATGAATCCATGTCCATGCCCTATCCCCTTATTAAGGAGATGAATCCATGTCCATGCCCTATCCCCTTATTAAGGAGATGAATCCATTTCCATGCCCTATCCCCTTATTAAGGAGATGAATCCATTTCCATGCCCTATCCCCTTATTAAGGAGATGAATCCATTTCCATGCCCTATCCCCTTATTAAGGAGATGAATCCATTTCCATGCCCTATCCCCTTATTAAGGAGATGAATCCATTTCCATGCCCTATCCCCTTATTAAGGAGATGAATCCATGTCCATGCCCTATCCCCTTATTAAGGAGATGAATCCATGTCCATGCCCTATCCCCTTATTAAGGAGATGAATCCATTTCCATGCCCTATCCCCTTATTAAGGAGATGAATCCATTTCCATGCCCTATCCCCTTATTAAGGAGATGAATCCATTTCCATGCCCTATCCCCTTATTAAGGAGATGAATCCATTTCCATGCCCTATCCCCTTATTAAGGAGATGAATCCATTTCCATGCCCTATCCCCTTATTAAGGAGATGAATCCATTTCCATGCCCTATCCCCTTATTAAGGAGATGAATCCATTTCCATGCCCTATCCCCTTATTAAGGAGATTAATCCATTTCCATGCCCTATCCCCTTATTAAGGAGATGAATCCATTTCCATGCCCTATCCCCTTATTAAGAGATAAAAGATGCAGGAAGAATGAGCTGTGTAGCGGCTAGGACTGGTGATCACACTGTATTTAATGAGAGAGAGCACAAAGAGAGAGGGGAAGAGAGAAAGAGAGGAGGGAGCGAGAGGGGAAGAGAGGAAGAGAGAACAGAGAGAGGGGATGAGAGGAAGAGAGGAGGGGGAGAGAGGAAGAGAGGAAGAGAGCAGGGAGAGAGAGGAAGATAGGAAGAGAGCAGGGAGAGAGGAGGGAGAGAGGGAAGAGAGAAAGAGAGGAGGGAGCGAGAGGCAAAGAGGGGAAGAGAGAACAGAGAAAGGGGATGGGAGGGAGAGAGAGGAAGAGAGGAAGAGAGGAGGGAGAGAAAGGAAGAGAGGAGGGAGAGAGGAGGGAGAGAGAAAGACAGGAGGGAGAGAGGGGAAGAGAGGAAGAGAGAGGGGAAGAGAGGAAGAGAGGAGGGAGAGAGAGGGGAAGAGAGAAAGATAGGAGGGTAAGAGAGGGGAATAGGGGAAGAGAGAACAGAGAGAGGGGAAGAGAGGAAGAGAGGAGGGGGAGAGAGGAAGATAGGAAGAGAGGAGGGAGAGAGGGGAAGAGAGGAAGAGAGCAGGGAGAGAGGAAGAGAGGAAGAGAGGAGGGAGAGAGAGGGGAAGAGAGGAAGAGAGGAAGAGAGCAGGGAGAGAGGAAGAGAGGAAGAGAGGAGGGAGAGAGGGGGGAGGAGAGGAAGAGAGCAGGGAGAGAGGGAGGAAGAGAGGAAGAGAGCAAGGAGAGAGAGGGGAAGAGAGGAAGAGAGAACAGAGAGAGGGGAAGAGAGGAAGAGAGGAGGGGGAGAGAGGAAGATAGGAAGAGAGGAGGGAGAGAGGGGAAGAGAGGAAGAGAGCAGGGAGAGAGGAAGAGAGGAAGAGAGGAGGGAGAGAGGGGAAGAGAGGAAGAGAGGAAGAGAGCAGGGAGAGAGGAAGAGTGGAAGAGAGGAGGGAGAGAGGGGGGAAGAGAGGAAGAGAGCAGGGAGAGAGGGGGGAAGAGAGGAAGAGAGCAGGTAGAGAGAGGAAGATAGGAAGAGAGCAGGGAGAGAGGAGGGAGAGAGGGAAGAGAGAAAGAGAGGAGGGTGAGAGAGGGGAAGAGGGGAAGAGAGCCGGGAGAGCGAGGAAGAGAGGAATAGAGGAGGGAGAGAGAGGAAGAGAGGAAGAGAGGAGGGAGAGAGAGGAAGAGAGGAAGAGAGGAAGAGAGCAGGGAGAGAGAGGGGGGAAGAGGGAAGATGCACGCTTCCAAGAACAACTGATTAAGCTAATTAAAATTCTAATAAAGAGGGGGGCTCACAGCCACACAGGCGGCTTCTAGGATGGACGGAGGACGGATGGAAGTCCGCCTGGCTCTGTGTTAATGGGGGAGGTGGGGGAGGGTGGGCCGCAGGTGGTGGCTCCGTTACCGATCAGCCACCAGCGATACCCAGAGAGAAAGAGAGTGAGAGAGAGAGAGAGTGAGAGAGAGAGGCTTAATTTGCCTGTCCTGTGAGGCATAAGATCTCCCCTGATCGTCAAGATCTGGAAAGGTACAGTAATTATGTAAATGTCCATGTCATTAAATGCATGTTTGCTTGTCAGAGAGCTCACACGTCCCCCTACGGCTCATGGTTTCCTCTATAGATGTTTCAACTCGGGCAATGGTGAAGGAATGGATGAATACAGTATGCATGTCGGAGGAAAAAACACTAGCCTCGGAGCGGAGGTGGTCTGAGCTGCCTGTCGGAAGTGAGTTGCCGTGGAGCCCGCCTGCCAGTCCGCGTGCATGCGTGCGGAGGAATGTAAAAAATCCATCTCCTGTGCGTGTTAACACAATGTTAGAAGTTTTCATCGACTCCCCTAATCTCCGTCTGTCTTCGGCCAGCGAGGTGGCCAAGGCAGGCGGCGAGGGAGAGCTGAGGCAGTGGAGTTGATGCGCAGTGCAGCTCCATCCGTCAGACAGACTGGAGATAGAGATGGACAGAGAGAGAGGGACAAAGAGAGAGGGACAGAGAGAGGGACAGAGAGAGAGGGACAGAGAGAGAGGGACAGAGAGAGAGAGACAGAGAGAGAGACAGAGAGAGAAGGACAGAGAGAGTGGGACAGAGAGAGAGGGACAGAGAGAGAGGGACAGAGAGAGAGGGACAGAGAGAGTGAGACAGAGAGAGAGGGACAGAGAGAGAGAGACAGAGAGAGAGGGACAGAGAGAGAGAGACAGAGAGAGAGGGGCAGAGAGAGAGGGACAGAGAGAGAGGGACAGAGAGAGAGGGACAGAGAGAGAGGGACAGAGAGAGAGGGACAGAGAGAGAGAGACAGCCGGCACTAAGCTACACTATGCTATAGCTCATCTGTTATATGCTTACCAACATGAGACGGAGTCGGTAGAGTCAGAGAGCGAGCCAAGATAAAGGAAAAGGAAAACAGCTTTAGGAGCAAGCAGAAGACAGGGAACCATTCTAAAAAGAAAATACAAGGAAAGGCATGAGAGAGAATGGAAAGTAGTTTGTCCCTGTTGGAGAGAGCTGCATGCCTCGGGTGATCAACGTTTCCTCTCTGTCTTTAAACTCAACTGTAATCTGGCAGGGCTTTGTCTAGTCATCCAGTATTAGCCTGGGTTAATGCCTTTGGCCCCTATGATCCACTAGTTGAATAGAACTGAAGGTAGAAGAGTCTCAAATGACTCTGATGAGTAACATACAAAGTCAGCAGTGAAAAACTAGGCATTATGATTTAATGATGTGGCTGATACTCTCTGACGAAATAAGGCAACAGTCAGATTAAAAACAGTAAGCCTAAAGCTTTTTTTACTACCTCCATAATAACAATTCAGTTGACTGAAAGTAGCAGATAGATTTCAAAGCAGATAGCTAGATAGATGCTGACCTAGTGTCCAGACCTCATTGGGAGCCAATAGCAATCAGCCGAACATAAACGAGACCAACAGCCAATAAATAATGGCAGAAGCATCCTTCCTATATGACACCTAACACTAAAGGCATAAGAGAGAATGAAAAGTGGTGGGGATGCCAGAGGGCGCTCAGTAACGGCAGGTCGCCCGGTGACACAGCTATGCGGGTGTCTAAACCACCAGGGTCAAGGGGTCAGGGAGACCACTCCTGTGGACCAAAGGCAACCCGCCCTGGCAACCGGCTGCTGTGTCTTCAAAGCCTCCTAGTATAGCCAATCCTGTCCCATTAAGGCCGTGTGTCAGTCAAGTGTCACTTTCAGCCCATTCTCATTAACTCTGGGCCCAGATTTACAATTGGCCTAATCACAGAGTCTCACAGTCTCCGGCTCCACTCAATTAGCCCGGTCTGTCGAGGGGGCCACCCTTACCCCACCACCCCTCTTCCAGCCTCTTCCTTTTCACATACCACCTAACCACTCAAACCTGCTTCCTGGAAGTTGATGAGACAAAGAGGCTGCTCCTTGACAAAACACTGGCCTTAGAATCTCTATGAAGCACTTCAGACTAATGATCAAACTCAAATTCTTAATGAGCTGTTTTAACTTTTATCCCAGACCCCTCTTCTATGTATAGGTCGCTCTTTTCTATAGCTATTGTAACAGTAAACTATTTTCTATAGCTATTGTAACAGTAAACTCTTTTCTATAGCTATTGTAACAGTAAACTCTTTTCTATAGCTATTGTAACAGTAAACTCTTTTCTATAGCTTTTGTTACAGTAAACTCTCTTCTATAGCCAATGTAACAGTAAGCTCTTTTCTACAGCTATTGTAACAGTAAGCTCTTTTCTATATCAGGTCCCGTTCCCTGTCCCTCCCAGGTCTGGGATTGTTTCAATGGGAGGGGCTTTCTTTCCACTGACTCAAGGTAGTTATATGTCAGTCCACCCGGCCAGCAGGCCAGCAGGCGCAGCAGAGAAGAAGACACATCCAATCTGCAGATGTAATCAGTGAGGAGGAAGTGGAGGTGTTGATTGAAGAGGATCTAGTGTGTACATGCTGACACCTTTCCCTACACAGACACAGAGAGAGATAAATCGCCTTCACAGTTCACACACGCAGGAAGAAGAGAAGAGCTTGCTGTGCACACAAGAGCTTGAGAGGAGCTCAACAAAGAAACTACGTAACTTGAACCCCCCCCCCCAATGCAATAAGTTAACAGAACAGCTCTGCTGAAAAGTTAAAAGGGAATAATTATCCTGGCCAAACAAAGACTGCCATCAAACTAAGAGACCTCGTCAACCTCAGTGCAGTGTTGAATAAATCACAGATAATCTAATGGGAATGGTCCTGTTTGGCTGAGAGAAAGAGAAGAAGTTGACTGCCAATTTCATTACCCATAACTCTGCATATATTCCTACATGGGCAGTATAATGTTCTTCCTTTCTGTGACCGTCAGTTGACTTCATTCTATGAGTTACTGTTGAGCAGAGAACCTCTCTGGCAGATGTGTTCAACAGGCTAACTCAATAGGTACCGTCTAGTAAATCAACAGGATAACTCTCAATAGGTACCGTCTGGTAAATCAACAGGATAACTCTCAATAGGTACCATCTGGTAAATCAACAGGATAACTCTCAATAGGTACCGTCTGGGCGGCAGGTAGCCTAGTGGTTAAGAGTGTTGGGCCAGTAACCAAAAGGCAGCTGGTTCAAATCCCCGAGCCGACTAGGTGAAAAATCTGTTGATGTGCCCTTGAGCAAGGCACTTAACCCTAATTGCTTCTTTAAGTCGCTCTGGGTGAGAGCGTCTGCTAAATAACTCAAATATAATGTAAATCAACAGGATAACTCTCAATAGGTACCGTCTGGTAAATCAACAGGATAACTCTCAATAGGTACTGTCTGGTAAATCAACAGGATAACTCTCAATAGGTACTGACTGGTAAATCAACAGGTTTATGCTTTTGATAAGCTGCTTTCATAGAGGGATATCCAACCCAACTCAAATAGCTGATCAATAACAGAGGGGTATCCAACCCAACTCAAATAGCTGATCAATAACAGAGGGGTATGCAACCCAACTGAAATTCCAATCTAGAATTCAAGATACCAGTGCATATTGAACACTATGGCTAGCCACAAAGACAGAAGCCACTGATGCATCGACTTTTCTCTTTTTCGCCTTACTGAGACTGAGGCTGAGGCAGAGAGTCTGAGTTTATGGGTGATCTAGAGCGAATTAAGGTTTAATCATATTGATTTAGAAATCTACCATTTCCATTAATCACATTCCCTGGGTTAGAGTCTGACTGTAATTAACAATCTATATGCACAGCATCTCTCTCTCTCTCCTTCCCAGACAAACAGGTTACCATGGAAACTAGGGGGATCCAAGGAAACACACAGGATGGATGCCCAGAAGGAAGACAGAGAGAGAACTAACTAGAGTGTGACGATGACAGACAGGGAGGGAGAGGAGAAGATAGAGGAAGCAGAGATTGGATTGATGGATTTGCAACAGGAAAATGTGTTTCTGATAATATACAGTATATTTGGTTCTGTAAGTGGACTAGGAGGATCTTATAGACTATTTTTTTTTTATTTTTTTTTATTTTTTATTTTTTTTATTTCACCTTTATTTAACCAGGTAAGCCAGTTGAGAACAAGTTCTCATTTACAACTGCGACCTGGCCAAGATAAAGCAAAGTAGTGCAATAAAAACAACAGAGTTACATATGGGGTAAAAAAAACATAAAGTCAGAAAATACAACAGAAAATATATATACAGTGTGTGCAAATGTAGCAAGTTATGGAGGTAAGGCAATAAATAGGCTATAGTGCAGAATAATTACAATAGTATTAACACTGGAATGCTAGATGTGCAAGAGATTATGTGCAAATAGAGATACTGGGGTGCAAAAGAGCAAAATAAATAATATAGGGATGAGGTAGTTGGGTGGGCTAATTTCGGATGGGCTGTGTACAGGTGCAGTGATCGGTAAGGTGCTCTGACAACTGATGCTTAAAGTTATTAAGGGAGATAAGAGTCTCCAGCTTCAGAGATTTTTGCAATTCGTTCCAGTCATTGGCAGCAGAGAACTGGAAGGAATGGCGGCCAAAGGAGGTGTTGGCTTTGGGAATGACCAGTGAGATATACCTGCTGGAGCGTAGACTACGGGTGGGTGCTGCTATGGTGACCAATGAGCTAAGATAAGGCGGGGATTTGCCTAGCAGTGATTTATAGATGGCCTGGAGCCAGTGGGTTTGACGACGAACATGTAGTGAGGACCAGCCAACAAGAGCGTACAGGTCACAGTGGTGGGTAGTGTATGGGGCTTTGGAGACAAAACGGATGGCACTGTGATAGACTACATCCAATTTGCTGAGTAGAGTGTTGGAGGCTATTTTGTAAATTACATCGCCGAAGTCAAGGATCGGTAGGATAGTCAGTTTTACGAGGGCATGTTTGGCAGCATGAGTGAAGGAGGCTTTATTGCGAAATAGGAAGCCGATTCTAGATTTAACTTTGGATTGGAGATTCTTTATGTGAGTCTGGAAGTTGAGTTTACAGTCTAACCAGACACCTAGGTATTTGTAGTTGTCCACATACTCTAGGTCAGACCCGTCGAGAGTGGTGATTCTAGTCGGGTGGGCGGGTGCCAGCAGCGTTCGATTGAAAAGCATGCATTTAGTTTTACTAGTGTTTAAGAGCAGTTGGAGGCTACTGAAGGATTGTTGTATGGCATTGAAGCTCGTTTGGAGGTTTGTTAACACAGTGTCCAATGAAGGGCCAGATGTATACAAAATGGTGTCGTCTGCGTAGAGGTGGATCAGAGAGTCACCAGCAGCAAGAGCGACATCATTGATATACACGGAGAAACGTGTCGGCCCAAGAATTGAACCCTGTGGCACCCCCATAGAGACTGCCATAGGTCCAGACAACAGGCCCTCCGATTTGACACACTGAACTCTATCTGAGAAGTAGTTGGTGAACCAGGCGAGGCAGTCATTTGAGAAACCAAGGCTATTTAGTCTGCCAATAAGAATGCGGTGGTTGACAGAGTCGAAAGCCTTGGCCAGGTCGATGAAGACAGCTGCACAGTACTGTCTATTATCAATCGCGGTTATAATATCGTTTAGGACCTTGAGCGTGGCTGAAGTGCACCCGTGACCAGCTCGGAAACCGGATTGCATAGCGGAGAAGGTACGGTGGTATTCGAAATGGTCGATGATCTGTTTGTTAACTTGGCTTTCGAATACTTTCGAAAGGCAGGGCAGGATGGATATAGGTCTGTAGCAGTTTGGATCTAGAGTGTCACCCCCTTTGAAGAGGGGGATGACCGCGGCAGCTTTCCAATCTCTGGGGATCTCAGACATTATGAAAGAGAGGTTAAACAGACTAGTAATAGGGTTAGCGACAATTTCAGCGGCTAGTTTTAGAAAGAAAGGGTCCAGATTGTCTAGCCCAGCTGATTTGTAGGGGTCCAGATTTTGCAGCGCTTTCAAAACATCAGCTGTCTGAATTTGTGTGAAGGAGAAGCGGGGGGGGCATGGGCAAGTTGCAGCAGAGGGTGCAGAGTTGGTGGCCGGGTTAGTGGTAGCCAGATGGAAAGCATGGCCAGCTGTAGCAAAATGCTTGTTGAAATTCTCGATTATTGTAGATTTATCGGTGGTGATAGTGTTTCCTAGCCTCAGTGCAGTGGGCAGCTGGGAGGAAGTGCTCTTATTTTCCATGGACTTTACAGTGTCCCAAAACTTTTTGGAGTTAGTGCTACAGGATGCAAATTTCTGTTTGAAAAAGTTAGCCTTTGCTTTCCTGACTGCTTGTGTATATTGGTTCCTAACTTCCCTGAAAAGTTGCATATCGCGGGGGCTATTTGATGCTAATGCTGTACGCCACAGGATGTTTTTGTGCTGGTCAAGGGCAGTCAAGTCTGAGGAGAACCAGGGGCTATATCGGTTCTTAGTTCTGTATTTTTTGAATGGGGCATGTTTATTTAAGATTGAGAGGAAATTACTTTTAAGGAACAACCAGGCATCCTCTACTGACGGAATGAGATCTATATCCATCCAGGATACCTGGGCCAGGTCAATTAGGAAGGCCTCCTCGCTAAAGTGTTTTAGGGAGCGTTTGACAGTGATGAGGGGTGGTCGTTTGACCGCGGACCCGTTACGGACGCAGGCAATAAGGCAGTGATCGCTGAGATCCTGGTTGAAGACAGCTGAGGTGTATTTAGAGGGTATGTTAGTCAGGATGATATCTATGAGGGTACCCATGTTTACGGATTTTGGGTTGTACCTGGTAGGTTCGTTGATAATTTGCGTGAGGTTGAGGGCATCTAGCTTGGATTGTAGGATGGCTGGGGTATTAAGCATATCCCAATTTAGGTCACCAAGCAGTACAAACTCTGAGGATAAATGGGGGGCGATCAATTCACATATGGTGTCCAGGGCACAGCTGGGGGCTGAGGGGGGTCTGTAGCAAGCGGCAACAGTGAGAGACTTATTTCTGGAAAGGTGGATTTTTAAAAGTAGAAGCTCAAACTGTTTGGGCACAGACCTGGATAGTATGATAGAGCTCTGCAGGCTATCTCTACAGTAGATTGCAACTCCACCCCCTTTGGCAGTTCTATCTAGACGGAAAATGTTATAGTTGGGGATGGAAATTTCAGAATTTATGGTGGCCTTCCTGAGCCAGGATTCAGACACTGCTAGAACATCAGGGTTGGCAGAGTGTGCTAACGCAGTGAATAACTCAAACTTAGGAAGTAGACTTCTGATATTTATGTGCAAGAAACCAAGACTTTTGCGATTACAGAAGTCATCAAATGATAGCGCCTGGGGAGTAGGAGTGATACTGAGGGCTGCAGGGCCTGGGTTAGCCTCTACATCACCAGAGGAACAGAGGAGGACTAGAATAAGGATACGGCTAAAGGCTTTAAGAACTGGTCTTCTAGTGCGTTGGGTACATAGAATAAAGGGGGCAGATTTCCGGGTGTTATAGAAAAGATTCAGGGCATTATGTACAGACAAGGATATGGAAGGATATGAGTAAAGTGGAGGTAAACCTAAGCGTTGGGTAACAATGAAAGAGATAGCATCGCTGGAGGTATCTCTAGAGGCATAAATTGAGTCGGTCTCCGCGTGTATTGGAGGAGGTGCAAAGGAGCTATCTAAGGCAAGTTTAGCTAGGCTGGGGGGTCTGCAGTGATATAGTACAATTAGAAATAACCGAAACAACAATAAACTAACCATGTTTGGGCTGAGGCTAATCATAAACAGGATGTAGTACCGTAAAAAGGAACAGTCCAGCAGATATCAGCTGTATAGCTGAGTTATCATAAGGTCCGGTGGTAAACTAGTGAGTAAGAGGCCACGGCTAGCGTGTGCTAGCGGGCCAGGGCTAGCAGATGGATGGAATCTTCGTGGTTAACGTCGTAACCACATCAGACGATTTCGTCGGCAGACCAGTCGTGTAGGATCGGCGGGGCTCCGTGTCAATACTAGGTGGTCCCGTCCGGTTGACAGAGAGGTAGATAGCCGGGAGATGGGCTTAGCTCAGGATAATTAGCCAGACCACAGCGTCCGTTTTGTTGTAGCTAGCTGGTAGCGACGAATCCGGAGTTAAAGGTCCAGTGATTCAATGGTTCCAGCGGAAAAACTGATA
Source organism: Coregonus lavaretus (assembly GCF_964263955.1). Lineage (NCBI taxonomy): Eukaryota > Metazoa > Chordata > Actinopteri > Salmoniformes > Salmonidae > Coregonus > Coregonus lavaretus. The sequence continues at coordinate 36,657 of NW_028162275.1, read as the reverse complement.
TGTTCTGGGTCGATAACGCGCTGTGCAGACTGGCCGAATATCCGGTGATCAATGTCCAGTGATTAAAATTAATCCCGCAGAAGAAAATCCAATGTTCTGGGTGAAACACCGCTAGCTAAGGCTAATAGCAGGTAGCTAGTTAGCTGGCTAGCTAGTTTCACTGGAGATTCTAGATAAAAGGTAAGTCAATAATAGAGTCCGTTCCACATTGAGTGAGGCGGGTTGCAGGAAAGTATATTTTGTAGAAGGATGAAAAGTCTGATAGGGAAATAGGTACGAAAAATACAAAAAAAACAAGGTATTTACAGGCTATTTACAGACACACGACAGAAACAGACTGCACTACTTCGCCATCTTGGATTGAGATAGTGCTTGGAATGGTTTGAGAATGTGTGTGTGTGTGTCTTGAATGTGTGTGTGTGTGTCTTGCACTGACATGTTCTGAGTCACATGACCCCCAGTGAGAGTGTAAACATGGAGGGTTGAATGACCTCATGACCCAAAGACCTGACCTCCATGGAATGAGTTTGACAGATATGGCATAGAGGAATGTGGGATTATATAGCCATCGTCTGGGTGACTGACAATACGCTGACACCTCGGTGCTACAACTCACAGTGTGTGACCTTAGTGTATTGTGTGATAGAGTCATGTTGACTATATGTGCTTAGACATCAGCAGGATGACTAATACATTTAACAAGCCAAACACATATGACGGACCCTGGCCAACACATCTCTATCTGGGCTGTAGTGGGAATCCACCAGCCAAGCCGTGATGGCAGAGACAGTAGATAGAGTCAGTGAAGCCTGAAAAAATACCAAGTATTTATCATTGAGTGTGAATTAGATTCAGGCCTACAGGAAAAATACTTTCTACAGCTTTCACAATCAATACACACCTCCTGACCAACAGGAGAGACTAGATTACATGTTTACAGAAATCATAACAATATCTAACCACATCCAGCACCTTCACGTCTTTTTTATTTTGTTTTTTCTTATCTATTGTTTACTTAACACTTATTTTTCTTAAAACTACAATGTTGCTTAGGGGCTTATAAGTAAGTATTTCACAGTAAGTGTTGTATTCGGCGCATGTGACAAATACATTTGATTTGATTTGATATAGAGCCAGAAGAGCTAAGCAACACTGTCCTCTTCAGGATGCCTCCTTGCTGTGACTTGGGGGTCAGCCAGCCTGTGCTTTCTGTCCACTAGGCTTGGAGACATAATGACAAATAACCTCTCTTTTTGTCCTCACGCTCCAGTCACCCAGTCCCTTTACCCACATCTCTGTGTTGAGCTGGGAACCGTAGCAACACCAGCTAACCCCTGTTTATTTTCTCACAGGAAAATAAACCAGCAGCCAAAATCTCTGTCCTCACAATGTAGCCTACCATCATCATCACAACCATCGTCACGAAAACAGAGACAGGCCTTCGTGTTGCTCACAGATCCTTTTGCTTATAAAGATGTTTAGATTTAGAATGGAGTTTGGGAATGTTGTGTTTTGATAGTATGAGACATTTTTCTGGAGGATGGTGAGGAACACAGTGGCATTTTGTTATTGTTTTTCTCAGAGGGAGGCCGATTTTTGCCCAGAAGGACGACAGAGCCGCTATACACATGCACGCACATGCACACACACACATACACACACACACACACACACACACACACACACACACACACACACACACACACACACACACACACACACACACACACCGCTCGCTGAGTTTCAGATGTTGTGTTGCAGCTTTAGGTGGAGCCCTATGTATTATTTACAGTGTCTCTGTGAGATCATGCATGCGTTTCACAAATACATGATGGTTTATTCATTAACTTAATGAATGTGGGCCTGTTTTCTCTACTTTTAACAACTTCCATCTATCTGTTGTGTCCTCACAACAATGGGGGATTTGGGAGAGCGAGACATTGTAAACCGGAGCATAACATACATTCCTGTTGTTGTTCGAGGTGAGGTGTTTCAACTGCCTCTAACTGCCTCTGACTGCCTCTGACTGCCTCTGACTGCCTCTAACGGCCTCTGACTGCCTCAACAGGGAGAGGGATGTAGAGGCCCATGCAGTTCAGTGAGTTATCCTCCTGAGTGGCGCAGTGGTCTAAGGCACTGCATCGCAGTGCTAGCTGTGCCACTAGAGATCCTGGTTCGAATCCAGGCTCTGTCGTAGCCGGCCGCGACCGGGAGACCCATGGGGCGGCGCACAATTGGCCCAGCGTCGTCCAGGGTAGGGGAGGGAATGGCCGGCAGGGATGTAGCTCAGTTGGTAGAGCATGGCATTTGCAACGCCAGGGTTGTGGGTTCGATTCCAGTATAAAAAATAAAAATGTATGCACTCACTAACTGTAAGTCGCTCTGGATAAGAGCGTCTGCTAAATGACTAAAATGTAAATGTAAATGTTATCCCATTTAGAGACATGAAACAACAACATCATCCTCAAAGCATCCTCTAAATACTGGGCCCATTTCTCCCTTCCTTCTCTCACAGAAGGATCATTTAGTAGCTTTTTACATTATCGAATACTGCTTAGAAGACAGACCTTTCCATCACAGTGTGCAGTCCGATTTAATTTGCATATGGGGAAGAGAAGAGAGAAATCCTAAGGCCAACACGTTCATTTGACCTTTGAGAGTTAATATCCTGCTGACTGGCGAGAGAGAGAGAGAGGATGGGAGTGAAACAGTGAAACAGTGAAACATGGCTGTCAACAGTCACTTGGATTTAATGAAGGCTTCTCCAATCCAAAGTGAACGACTCTTCGCCCCTCGGATCCCCCAAATCATTCCACAGCAGGAGGACATGGGAATGAATTAATGAATGTTATTGGAATAAAAAAGAGTACTTTTGGCAGTGAGACAGGACGGCCACACATTTTAACAGGAGACAAGGCGCCAACTTAGTGCAGTTATAAAAGAGGGGGATGGGGCCCACAGCTCACCTTTTTGGCTGGGCTTTTGATGTTTTACCCCATACTGTTCTCCTCTCCTCCACACGCCCTTAACAAAGCAGGGGAGTCCTGGAGGGTCCGGAAGCATCCAATATTAATAATCTTATAAAAAATGTGTCATAAATAATACAGTGACATCCCGCAGAAGACAGTGAAGACAGTGAAGCCCCTGAAGACCCTGAAGACAGTGAATACATTGAAGCCAGTGAAGACCCTGAAGACAGTGAAGACCCTGAAGACCCTGAAGACAGTGAATACAGTGAAGACAGTGAAGACAGTGAAGACCCTGAAGACAGTGAAGACCCTGAAGACCCTGAAGACAGTGAATACAGTGAATACAGTGAAGACAGTGAAGACAGTGAAAACCCTGAAGACTGTAAAGACAGTGAAGACCCTGAAGACCCAGAAGACAGTGATGACAGTGAAGACCCTGAAGACCCTGAAGACAGTGAAGACAGTGAAGACCCTGAAGACAATGAAGACAGTGAAGACAGTGAAGACCCTGAAGACCCTGAAGACTGTGAAGACAGTGAAGACCCTGAAGACCCTGAAAACCCTGAAGACCCTGAAGACAGTGAAGACCCTGAAGACAATGAAGACAGTGAAGACTCTGAAGACCCTGAAGACACTGAAGACCCTGAAGACAGTGAAGACAGTGAAGACCCTGAAGACCCAGAAGACAGTGAAGACAGTGAAAACCCAGAAGACCCTGAAGACAGTGAAAACAGTGAAGACGCTGAAGACAATGAAGACAGTGAAAACAGTGAAGACCCTGAAGACAGTGAAGACCCAGAAGACAGTGAAGACCCGGAAGACCTTGAAGACAGTGAAGACCCTGAAGACCCTGAAGACAGTGAAGACAGTGAAGACCCTGAAGACAGTGAAGACCCTGAAGACAGTGAAGACCCTGAAGACCCTGAAGACAGTGAAGACCCAAACTAAATATCACACAACAATATATTACAATTTCGCCACCTGTGTGTTTCGCCTGCATATCTAATTTCTGTGCTCATGACAGTTCTTTGGGTTCCCCTCCCCCTTTACTAATATTACTCTGGTCAACCCAGACAGACTGGTTGGGAAGGAGCTGCAGCAGGGTGCATTGTCCTGCTTGGCAAGACACTATACCTGACTGAAGCACATAGGGGCCTGCAGTGCACAACCTCTTTATCCCCCACTCCATCCCCCTTTCTGTTCACTTCATCACTCCCCCATCACAGCTCCTTCCTCTTCCCTTGCCCCATATCTCTGCTCTCCTTTCTTCCCTCCCTCACTCCCTTCCTCCCTCCCAATTCCTCATCATTCCTTCCCTGACCCATATCTTGTCCCTCCTTTCTCTTTACTTCTCTTCCTTCCCCACTCCATCTTCCGAAGCCTCATAAAGAGTGTCAGAACACTCAAGACTCTAGCCTGCCCTTCTCTCTCCTCTCCTCCACTCCACTTCTCTAGTCAATCTTCTCTATCCATCCCCTGCCCCTGAGGTCCCCATGCAGTCCCCTGACTGTCCACAGTTTGTCATTTGCAATCTTGAGGTATTTTTCTCTGCTCTTTCCGCCCAGTCATGACCAATGAAGCCCTTTTCCTCCTTTACCTGTCCCTCTGTGCAATAAATGTCCTGATGCTGATAGAATGCTCTACCTCGCTCCACTGCTACTGCATTGTCAGGCCTTCTCTCCTCACTGTCTCTCAACTCTACATTGTTTGCCCTTTGCAATTCTATATCGGAAGACTCAGCAATACAGACACCTCTTCCTGTTGTGATTTTCATCACAAACCAATACGAATCACTTGATGACTGATAGAAAAGCCCCATAGACTCTGTAGTAAAGTAGAGGGTATTAGGTGAGTTACTGATGACTGGTGACTGATAGAAAAGCCCTATAGACTCTGTAGTAAAGTAAATGCTACTAGGTGAGTCGGAAGAGGCAGAAAGGAGTGGCAGTTATTTTGCCCATTTGCTGTTATGACAACCGGGGCATGTGTCCATTGTTGGGCAATAACAAGAGGATCATATATCGGGAAGGACAGTCACTTTACATGATTGTGGCTCGTCTGGCCTCTCGTCTCAGACAGACAGAGGATGTCATACTGTCTGACCTAATGACACAATCACACACCAGCTTTCACGTGGTGCTAATCGATTCTGCAAAAACACTTGTGGGAAACAACAGTCTCCAGTCTCCCTCACGGACGGTCCCTCAATACTACTGAGGCTTTCTGGCACAATACACACACCTGGCAACCTCCGTGAAACACAATCACCATTTGTTAAGGCCCAGAGCCTTCCTGTGTTGTGACATGCCTAACTTAATGGGGCTCACTGCTTCAGCAGACCAGCAAACAACACCAGGACAATCTCCTTTACTTCCCCCACCACCCATAGAGCCCAATGGAAAAACCATTTGCTGGGGAAGTTTGTCCTCGGATTAAAACCCTGAACCATTGAACAGTGAGAGTATAGTGCACGGGAGTGGAGGGAAAAGGGAACGTGTGATTTTGGAGGGGGTGAGCGGCAAGGTGAACAAATCTCCTCGTTCTACCAGAGAGAAACCTCTCTCGTTGCTCATTAGAGCCGAGGCAACTCCAATGGAACTGGAAGTTTCTCTATAGAACCCAGCTGAAAAACATACAAGCAGGAAAAAGAAAAGTAGGCCTCCAAGAATGGAACCACTTAGTCTTTAGTGGTCGTGGGAGAGGCGCCTCCATTCAGGGCCCGCTGCAGACACAGCTGCCGACACAGTGAGGGCCCAAAGCAGCCTGTCCTGCTTGTCTCCGGCTGTGTAACAGTTAAAAGCGGATGAGAGGGAATTGCTTTTCCAACAAAGAGGGTCTATGGGGAGGTGGGATGTGGTATTTAAGGGTGAGAGTGGAGGGTGAGGGGAAGTCTAATGGAAAGCCTGTTCATATATACAATGACCACTTTTAACATCATTTAAAATACTACTGGCCTCAACCGAATCAGGACATCACGTAGGATGAGGCCAGACGATTCCAACACCAAGCCCCAGACACTGGTTAAAGTTGGCCATTGGGACATTTTCAATAGAGTCGACTGGTTGATCTCCAAGGCATTCCTAGTCGATCGCCAAACATTTCTGTAAAAGACCCAACGATAAACCTTGCTTTCCTATTCTTTAAATTGGTCTCACGCTGTTGGCGGTAGGTGCACCCGATTCAGCTGCCCTGTGCGCCAGGGTAGGTGATGTGCTCCCATTTTGAACCATTTCACACGTCTGAAGGTACAAATTGCCTTCCCGGCGGGCCCAGGGGGAGCAAATCAAATGCACTATAGGCGTACTACTGGCCAATCAGATGGCTCAGATGACCGTGTCTACAGTAACGTAGCAGGCGTAAAAGAAAGCTACAGCAAAGTTGATACTGTGAGATTTCTAAACATTTAAAACCATGACTAGAGAGAGACTGTCAATGAATAAAGCAAAGAGCTGCTGTTTTTATGAGTAGGTTTTTACTCAGCACTGTCAACACTTTCTATTCAACACTTTTATAAACCATAAAATGCATATTCTCCCTACTTCCACTCGCGCTACAACCAGCACTGCAGCTGCAATGAATGAATAGGTAAGTGTATCAATAGGCTTGCATTGTTGTTATTATTAGCAGCTTGGGTAATTTTTTACATTGAGGAATATTTCACTTTCTCTGGTCATAGGAGTAACAACATTAAGTTGTGCAAGAGGCAGAAATAACGCGGTGCGACTCGGGTTTCGCCATAAGCTAGAAGACGGTGTCCCTTTTTGGTCAGTGTCAGCGGAGTAAAGGGAGTGTGGAGAGACATTGAGAGACGGACCCTCAGTCTGCTGCTCTCTCCCTCCACTGAGACTGACCATCATAAAAATTAAGAAAGCTAATTGTTTAAATGTATGCTCACTCAGCTGTGTCTCACAAGTAATACAACAACTGATCTACTACCGGTGTGATCATATAGCCTACCTCAAATATTGAACTGGTGAATGCACCATGGCCAGAAGATATTAAAGTCATCCCTGATTCCTCTCTCCCTTTCTCTTGCCTCTATGTCCTGTCTTATGGGTACCAGGTGGAACGGTGAGGGTGGGGAAGGTGGGCCCCTAGGAGCCGTCCGACAGGGAATCCAGCGGCGTAAGACACTGGAACAGACTCTTCTCTCTCTCTCTGATTATCTGAGCTGGGGAGAGACCTGTTGTTGTTACTATGGCAGCCAGCTGAGCTGCGTACACATCATGGAGATATAGGAAGAGAGAGAGAGAGACTAGAGAGAGAGAGAGAGAGAGAGAGAGAGAGCGAGCAAGAAAGAGAGAGCGAGAGCGAGAGCGAGAGAGAGAGAGAGAGAGAGAGAGAAAGGCACAGAGCCTTTTCGTTTTATTGCAGCCGACTGCAGCACAGCCAACGTCACCTCTCCAATCTCCACCCAACCAGGCAGAACTTGGCAACACAGTACAAACAGAGCTTTTATATCTTGATGTTTTTTTCTACTCCGTTCCAAATTAGAGTAATTACAGAGACACATGGTGTTTTTCAAGCACAAGCCCTTCTGGGTAGTGTAGAGTTAATGGACTGTGTGCAGGTCTCTCTGCGCTGTTCTGTACTCTAGAAGATGCTGGAGTTCTCTGTGGGGTCAATAGTCCAGAGTGGTGCAGTCTCCATTATGGTACTGAGTGACTGTCGACTTCGTGGCAATAGTTGCTGTCCCATGAGCCCCTATGGTGTTAGGGCAGGAGGAGGAACCCCCAATCATGTGGCCCTCCAGCCAGCTCCAGCAGAGGAAGAAGTGGGCGTACATGTGTACTTAAGCTGGCCCCTCTGTTCTCTATGTGTGGCTTTTGTCTATTCCAGAGCTTAGCCTGGGTTGTGTTAGTGTGTACAAGCAGCAGAGATAATTCCAGAGCTTAGCCTGGGTTGTGTTAGTGTGTATAAGCAGCAGAGATAATTCCAGAGCTTAGCCTGGGTTGTGTTAGTGTGTACAAGCAGCAGAGATAAGTAAGCATTACAGCAGATCCTAGCCGCACTGGGGAGTCCCAGTTATGTAGTGAGGGACCCAACCCTCCTGTTTAGTGAGCAGAGGAGAAGAGAACCCCTGAACTCCAGTGAGTTAACAGGGGTGCAGTGAGCAGAGGAGAGGAGAACCAATGAAGTCCAGTGAGTTAACAGTGGAGCAGTGAGCAGAGGAGAGGAGAACCCCTGAACTCCAGTGAGTTAACAGTGGTGCAGTGAGCAGAGGAGAACTCCTGAACTCCAGTGAGTTAACAGTGGTGCAGTGAGCAGAGGAGAGGAGAACCCCTGAACTCCAGTGAGTTAACAGTGGGCCAGTTATCAGAGGAGAGGAGAACCTCTGAACTCTAGTGAGTTAACAGTGGTACAGTGATCAGAGGAGAGGAGAACCACTGAACTCCAGTGAGTTAACAGTGGTGCAGTCAGCAGAGGAGAATAGGACCCCTGAACTCCAGTGAGTTAACAGTGGGCGAGTTATCAGAGGAGCGGAGAACCCCTGAACTCCAGTGAGTTAACAGTGGTGCAGTGAGCAGAGGAGATTAGAAACCCAGAACTCCAGTGAGTTAACAGTGGGTGAGTTATCAAAGGAGAGGAGAACCCCTGAACTCCAGTGAGTTAACAGTGGTGCAGTGAGTTAACAGTGGTGCAGTGAGTTAAGAGTGGGCCAGTGAGTTAACAGCAGTGCAGTGAGTTAACAGTGGGCCAGTGAGTTAACAGTGCCAATGAGTTAACAGTGGGCCAGTGAGTTAACAGTGGTGCATTGAGTTAAGAGTGGGCCAGTGAGTTAACAGTGGGCCAGTGAGTTAACAGTAGTGCAGTGAGTTAACAGTGGGCCAGTGAGTTAACAGTGGGCCAGTGAGTTAACAGTTGGCCAGTGAGTTAACAGTTGTGCAGTGAATTAACGGTAGTGCAGTGAGTTAACAGTGGGCCAGTGAGTTAACAGTGTGACAGTGAGTTAACAGTGGGTCAGTGAGTTAACAGTGGCCAGTGAGTTAACAGTGGGCCAGTGATTTAACAGTGGGCCAGTGAGTTAACAGTGGGCCAGCGAGTTAACAGTGGCCAGTGAGTTACAAGTGGGCCAGTGAGTTAACAGTGGTGCAGTGAGTTAACAGTGATGCAGTGAGTTAACAGCGGGCCAGTGAGTTAACAGTGAACCAGTGAGTTAACAGTGGGCCAGTGAGTGAACAGTGCCAGTGAGCTAACAGTGGGCCAGTTAGCTAACAGTAGGCCAGTGAGTTAACAGTTGGCCAGTGAGTTAACAGTAGGCCAGTGAGTTAATAGTGGGCCAGTGAGTTAACAGTTGGCCAGTGAGTTAACAGTGGCCCTTGAGTTAACAGTGGGCCAGCGAGTTACAGTTTTTCTCAATTGTTTACACACAAATACTGGTACTTGAGACACAATGACCACAACATGTAACTCATGCACCAACCCCCTGAACCAATTCTGCTAAACTACAAGCACAATTCCTGCTGTACACTCAAATTGCAGTTCTACAACACACTTTTTTCAAAACACTACACACAAATATTTGCATTTGGCACAATGTTCATGCAGAAAATCTCTTGTTTTCACAATGAACACACTGCCATTCAAATATGCACACTGACTCATCACATGGGCAAACACCCGTCACACAGTTTTACAATTAGCAATCAGAGCTTTAGCAGGTAGCTTAGTGGTTAAGAGCGTTGTGCCAGTAACCGAGAGGTCGCTGGTTCTAATCCCCGAGCCGACTAGGTGGAAAAAATCTGTCGCTGTGCCCTTGAGCAAGGCACTTAACCCTAATGGCTCCTGTAAGACGCTCTGGATAAGAGCGTCTGCTAAATGACTTAAATGTAAAAGGGCAACAGGTGAGCTCTTCTGTTTTGGAGCAATGGATGCCAACATTGGAAACAGAGGCAGAGCCAGGAGGAGGACGGGGAGGACAAGGACGAGGACGAGGAAGGCCAAGGACCGTAATCTCTGATGAGATCCGAGCCACTTTGGTTGATCATGTGGTCAACCATGGTCTAGCAATGAGGGAGGCTGGGAAAAGAGTACAGCCCAATTGGAGCAGGTACACTGTAGCATCCATCATCCGGACATTCCGAAATGAGAATAGGTAAGAAATCTACTCTCATTAGAAAATTGCAGTACCACATATCAATACAGTACTCAATGAGTACAGTAGTACAGTATTGCCTGTGGACTGTTCTGTAGAACTGTAAAAATAAAGTATGTTTCAAGTATTTGGGAAATGTATTTCTACTTTGTATTTACAGCATTTTACTATTTGTTTGGCAGAACTGAAAGATTACCAACACAAGGTGGTCGGGAACGTGTTCTGTCTCCTGAACAGGAAACTGAAATCATGAACATGGTCCTAGAAAATAACGCCATAACATTACGTCAAATACAAAGAAAAATAATAGAAAACAATGAGATATTTCAAAATATTGATAGGGTAAGCTTATCAACACTGGACCGTGTCTTGCGCAGAAATAATCTCAGGATGAAGTCTACAGGGTGCCATTTGAACGCAATTCAGAAAGAATCAAAGAATTGCGATATAACTATATGCAAGTGAGTCCTATACAATCCCACAATTGATGCATACTCTCAACACTGTATAAATTATACATATTTCAGTATTGTAATCATAATGATTGTGCTTCACAATAGTGACCACTCCATGTCTATTTCTGATATTGTCATGTGTGTTTCAGAGAGTCCTTGAGCTAGAGGTGGCTGCAGTGGAGCACCAGTTCATCTTCATTGATGAGGTTGGATTCAACCTCACAAAAAGACGAAAGAGGGGAAGGAATATCATCGGCCAGCGTGCCATTGTTCAAGTCCCTGGCCAGCGCAGAGGGAACATCACAATGTGTGCAGCAATTACCCACCACGGCGTCATCCATCACCATGCTACCCTTGGCCCCTACAACACCGTCCATCTGATCACATTCCTGGACACCCTACACAACACACTCATTCCACCAGATCAGGTAGATGGCCCATAGCAGCTCAGGTACATTGTCATTTGGGACAACGTAAGTTTCCACAGGGCTGCTCTGGTTCGTAACTGGTTCACTGCCCACCCACGCTTTTTAGTTGTTTATCTCCCTCCATATTCTCCATTACTTTTTTTCTGCCTGGAGATGGAAAGTGTATGACCGAAATCCACAAACGCGTATACCTCTTCTCCAAGCTATGGAAGACGCATGTGGAGATATAGCAGCTGATGCTTTTCATGGCTGGAATCGCCATGCTAGGCAATATTTCCCCCGCTGCTTGGCCAGGGAAAATATTGCTTGTGATGTGGATGAGGTGCTGTGGCCAGACCGCAACAGAAGAGAGGATGCAGCATAGTTTATTTTTATTTTTAATTTTTTTACTGTAACTGTATACATTAAATTCTTCTGTTTTGTATGTAGACCACTGTATGTGCAACTTTGTGTTGGTTGGGAATGGGATTTTGTTTGACTTATGTATGTACTGTCTGTAGTAATGGCAACACTGAACCAAAAAAAGGCCTAAGTCATTATGATGAATGGAGAAGAAGTGTTTTCCATTCATCATAGTGTTTTACATTGAGCACATCAGTGTTCAACTGGTTCTTATAAATGTATATTCATATGATGGTTTGTGTGTGTCATTTGAAAACAAAATACAATTTTGATAAGAAATAACATTGTTTTGAATGTAAAGTTTCATTTTGCTGGAGAATTGAGGGGTTTTGCCCATTGTGTGTGTGTTTTTTGATTTGTGTGTAGAGTTCTGAGAATATGAGGTATGCTTTCAGAAAATGTGTGTAAACAATCGAGAAAAACTGTAACAGTGGGCAGTGAGTTAACAGTGGGCCAGTGAGTTAACATTGGGCCAGTGAGTTAACAGTGGACCCAGTGAGTTAACAGTGGTGCAGTGAGTTAACAGTGGTGCAGTGAGTTAACAGTGATGCAGTGAGTTAACAGTGGGCCAGTGAGTTAACAGTGTGACAGTGAGTTAACAATAGGCCAGTGAGTTAACAGTGGTGCAGTGAGTTAACAGTTTGCCAGTGAGTTAACAGTGGGCCAGTGAGTTAACAGAGAGCAAGTGAGCTAATAGTGGCCCAATTAGTTAACAGTGGGCCAGTGAGTTAACAGTGATGCAGTGAGTTAACAGTGGGACAGTGAGTTAACAATGGGCCAGTGAGTTAACAGTGGTGCAGTAAGTTAACATTTGGCAAGTGAGTTAACAGTGGGCCAGTGAGTTAACAGAGAGCAAGTGAGCTAACAGTGGGCCAGTGAGTTAACAGTTGGCCAGTGAGTTAACAGTGATGCAGTTGAGTGTGATGCATTTCATGATGTTGGATTTACAGTCATCTTAATGAGTGTGTCTGTCTTTAGTCATACGCTGCGCTCGGCTGATATATAGTTTGTGAATAAAATAATTTAAGTTATTCTTATTGAAGAGAAGCCACTTAGAAGTGAATAACACGTCAGTCTTTGTGACTTGTTATTCAGCAATAATGGAATTGCTATGTGTGCATGTTCCACCCATAGTGTTAGAGAGAGGGATGTTCTCAAACAACAGACACAACATGGCAGACAAACAGTGTCTAATTGTGTCTAAGCTTTATGTCTGTGTGGTGTGCTTTGAGATGAGACTTACTGGCCGTGCAAAATGATTATTGGCTAAAGATGTATGTGCTTCACATTGTGTTGTGTAACTATGATGGCCATCCATGCATACTCATTCTCCTCCAAGGTAGTCAAGATAGACTCCACCGGAAGATAAAAGCCCCCGGAAGAGACCAAAGCCATGCCCTTCAAATATAATACCACACGCTTACAGCAAACCCTATAGGTTCCCCAAAGGTTGGTATTACATTGTAATAAGAGGAGTGAGTCTAGCAGTGTGGATAAGAGAGAGAGAGAGTTGAGGGACTCCACCAAAGGTTAATGCTATTATTGCAGGTTTCTGAAGTGGAAAAAAGGGGATTGGAGTTTTGATTGGAAACAAATGTCAGCAGAGATGGATTTGGCTGGAGGAGATGGGGTCTCCCACAGGCAACAGAGCAAGACATAGTCTGGGTCTGGGACAGGCTGGGAAGGAGAAAGAGAGAGAAAGAGGGGGGGGGGGTGTGGGGGCAAGGGGTTAGGAAACCATCTGACACCGACCCTCATCTCACACTCTGAGCCATCCATCAACGTGGTATACTGTATTACACACACCTTAGTGTACTGCATCACATCAATGTGGTATACTGTATTATACACACCTTAGTATACTGCATTACACACACCTTAGTATACTGTATTACAGCAACGTTGTATACTGCATTACACACACCTTAGTATACTGTATTACATCAACGTGGTATACTGCATTACATATACCTTAGTATACTGTATTACATCAACGTGGTATACTGCATTACACACACCCTAGAATACTGTATTACATCAACGTGGTATACTGCATTACACACACCTTAGTTATCACAGAGGCACAGACCATGGGGCAGGATGTTGTTCAACCAGCACAAACAACCCTGAGTACAACCACTTCCACAAAATGGCGGAACACAACCAAGCCAAGTGGCCTTGACCCGGAGCAAGCAGTGGACCCTAGAAACTGACTCCCTCTCCTTCTTTCTCGCTCTCTCTCTCTTTCTCGCTCTCTCCATAGCATGCAAACAGACAAATGGCTGCGTGGGGGGGAGGGAGATGTACCGTGAGGCTCCTATTTTACCTCCTGTCAAATCCCTTGCCATCTCCCTCCTAAAACAGTACTCAAGGTGCTATGCATGGCTGCCCCTGGGCCTCTCTCCAGCCTCTCCCCAGCCTCTCTCCACCCTCTCTCCATCCTCTCTCCTTTCTCTCTCCAGCCTGTCCCCAGCCTCTCCCCAGCCTCTCTCCAGCCTATCCCCAGCCTCTATCCAGACTCTCCACAGCCTCTATCCAGCCTCTCCCTAACCTTTCCCCAGCCTCAGAGGAAGCCCTCTTCTCAGAACATGTCATCAGCCCTGCTGTCCTGTCCTCCAGCGTGTGTGTGTGTCTGTGTGTGTCTGTGTGTGTGTGTGTGTGTGTGTGTGTGTGTGTGTGTGTGTGTGTGTGTGTGGGTATGTGTGTGTGTGTGTGTGTGCGCATGCACCGCTGAGCCAGCTAGGGCCCCTTAGGTTAGAGCTTAAAGAGCACCGTTCGGCGGCTAGCTTGTCAATGTTTTTTTTGCTGAAAGGACCAGGCAGGGGTGTGCTGTCAACTGCTCACTAAATAAGTCATAGAGACAGAAGAACCCCTGTAGACCTTCATATCTTAAAATATCTCAAACCCATGGAGCATGCACCAAAACTCAACTCAACTCCATGTAATGGTGATAACTAGATAGTGATACCTACATAGTGATAACTACATAGTAATAACTACATATTGATAACTTCATAGTCATAACTACATAGTGATAACTAGATTGTGATAACTACATGGTGATAACTACATAGTGATAACATCATAGCGATAACTACATAGTGATAACTACATAGTGATAACTACATAGTGATAACTTCACAGCGATAACTACATGGTGATAACTACATAGTGATAACTACATAGTGATAACTACTGATAACAACATAGCGATAACTACACAGTTATAACTACATAGTGATAACTTCATAGTGATAATTACATAGTGATAACTACACAGTAATAACTACATAGTCATATAGTAATCTGAATAGGATCAGTGAAGTTCAAACTAAGCGTGTGGGGGTTGGATACAGCTGGACTGAGACCTATGAGCTAGTAGGAGACCGTGCTAGGCAAGCACTGACCTTTTCTTAAGAATGAACTCACACAGCACTTCTGAAAGAATATTCACACGTTTTGCTGAATCTTATTTCCTAAAGGGCAAGCTGTTGGTAGGCCTACAAACTTAAGATTTAAGTAAATAACTTGGGTGTGAAGCTTCCCTTTCTCTCCCAGCTCGGAATAAATAATGACAAAACAAAATCCTCTCAGTGGCACACAGCAGCAGCAAAGGTATTGTGCCACTTAACTGAGTTGCAACCGTCACTACAACAAACTACAAGTTGGGATTTGGATAATTAGGTTTACAGGGTAATTACCCTTTCTGATTATATGACTTATTTATAACTGCATTAAATGAGGGCCTTGACTGGCTCAGTCACTGGGAGTACTGTGGGACCGTAATGCACTGAGGGCTCTGGGAGGGAACATGGATCACAGTGGTGGGTTTGTACTAGTGTAGCAAAATTCCGGTAAATTTCCCAATAGTCACAGGTTTTCTAAAAATCCTGGTTGGAAAATTCCCAGAATCAGAAGGGAATAAACTGGACATCCGGAATCCTCCAACCAGGATATCTAGAAAACGGTGGAATTTAGGGAAAGTTACCATAATGTTGCAACCCTAATGGTATCACAGTAGTGCAGGACTCTCCAACCCTGTTCCTGGAGAGCTACCTTCCTGTAGGTTTATACTCCAACCCTGTTCCTGGAGAGCTACCGTCCTGTAGGTTCTCTCTGACCCTGTTCCTGGAGAGCTACCGTCCTGTAGGTTTATACTCCAACCCTGTTCCTGGAGAGCTACCGATCTCTCTAACCCTGTTCATGTAGCTTTTCACTCCAACCCCAGGTGTACTTCGGATTAATCTAATCAACCTGGTAATTATTAGAATCAGGCACAAAAGATTAGGGTTGAAGCAAAAACCAGGAACAGAGTTGGAGAGCCCGGCAGTAGTTGGTCTGTGCAGTAGTAGGAAACTATTGGGAGTCAATGTGGAGATTGCTCATACATACAGTAAATGTATGTGATTTCAAACATAACAGAATGTGTTTCATATTACCATTACAGGGATGTGGACTTAATAGTGGACAGGGATAGGGACCAGTGTGGATCTTAATAGTGGACAGGGATAGGGACCAGTATGGATCTTAATAGTGGACAGGGATAGGGACCAGTGTGGATCTTAATAGTGGACAGGGATAGGGACCAGTATGGATTTTAATAGTGGACAGGGATCAGTGTGGATCTTAATAGTGGACAGGGATAGGGACCAGTGTGGATCTTAGCATTCTTATTAATGTTTGTATCTTTGTTCATTTCGCTCATGATGTGTGTTTGCGGTGTGTTCATGTATAAATGAATGTGTTTGTGTGTGTGTGTGTGTGTGTGTGTGTGTGTGTGTGTGTGTGTGTATGTGTGTGTGTGCACATTTGTGTGTATGCGTGCCTGTGTGTGTACAAGTGTATTTATGTGTGTGATGGCGCTGAGTGGAGAGGAAGCGTCTCTTGATGTGCTTGAATGCACTGCAGTGACCTTGAAGCCAGCGGGCCAGGCAGCTAGCCAGCCAGGGAAGGCAGCTCAGCTTTCACTCAGCAGATTTCATTAATACAGTCTCCCCAAAGAGCCTTTCATCTCTACACTCAAAAGTCCTTATGGACTGAGTGGGCTCATTTATTGAGAAGCGGGTCCTGTGTTACTTAAGACCAGCGTTTGGTTATTACTGGAACCCAGGGCATTTTTCTGGTGATTAATATGAGTGAGTGCGAGCATGTGTGTACGTGTGTGTGCATGTGTGTGTGTCCTGTGTGTGTGTCCTGTGTGTGTGTCCTGTATGTGTGTCCTGTGTGTGTCCTGTGTGTGTGTCCTGTGTGTGTCCTGTGTGTGGGTCATGTGTGTGTGTCCTGTGTGTGTGTCCTGTGTGTGTGTCCTGTGTGTGTGTGTCCTGTGAGTGTGTCCTGTGTGTGTCCTGTGTGTGTGTGTCCTGTGTTTATGTCCTGTGTATGTGTCCTGTGTGTGTGTCCTGTGTGTGTGTCCTGTGTGTGTCCTGTATGTGTGTCCTGTGTGTGTCCTGTGTGTGTGTCCTGTGTGTGTCCTGTGTGTGTCCTGTGTGTGTGTCCTGTGTGTGTGTCCTGTGTGTTGTATGTGACAAAGGGGAAAGAGCAAAGGGAGAAAGAGAGAGGAGAGAGATAAAGAGAGAGATGGATCTAAGAGAGAATCTGTGCATGCCCTCAAAGAATAATTCTCTCAGATGAGTATTTATCTCTGCAGCCACTCTCTGTATAGCTTAAGAGTGAGAAATGACTTGTAAACTGATGGGAGCAAAGTGAAGTGCTGCGAGTGTGATTGCTCTCCTGGCTGCAAAAGAGGGCAGAGGAGGTGCTCTGGGACACTGCACTGGGATAATTGCATGCAATGAGGCCCCTCACACCTCTCGCAGGCATGCACGTGCACACACACAGGTATGCACACACACACACACACACCTACACACTCCTACACACACACACAGACACATACACACAAACACAGGCTGGCAGCCTGCTCTGGAAGAATGCTGTGGCACCCTGGGGACCCAACAGTTTACTTCCAGTTGGCCAAGGTGCCAATCACGCTGCCCCAGCACGTAATTTCACCTCAACAAGAACATACTCGTTCATACAGCATCAACACATTGACCCATAACTTAACCTCTAAATCCTGGGAAAGAAACAAACACTTCTGCTTGATTATGACCTTCGACTAACTGTCAAACCCAAGTCAGGACATATCACAAATAAGGAGTGACCCGTGAGTAAACATTTCACATTTACATTTTAGTCATTTAGCAGACGCTCCTATCCAGAGCGACTTACATTTTTATTTGTTATACTGGAATCGAACGAACAACCCTGGCGTTGCAAATGCCATGCTCTACCAACTGAGCTACATTCCTGCCGGCCATCCCCTCCCCTACCCTGGACGACACTGGGCCAATTGTGCGCCGCACCATGGTTCTCCTGGTCGCGGCCGGCTACGACAGAGCCTGGATTCGAACCAGGATCTCTAGTGGCACAGCTAGCACTGCGATGCAGTGCCTTAGACCACTGCGCCACTCGTTGTGTTCTAGTGGTTCACTTTACCTCCTCCAATCTCAACTGTCAGTTAGTGGGCTGATGCTTTCACTACAGCTGTCTGGCCAGTGGGACACACTACAGCTAGCTGGCCAGTGGGAGACATTACATGGAAGACACTCCAGCTAGCTGGCCAGAGGGGGACACTACAGCTGTCTGGCCAGTGGGAGACATAACAGCTAGCTGGCCAGTGGGAGACACTACAGCTAGCTGGCCAGTGGGAGACACTACAGCTAAGCTGGCCAGTGGGAGACACTACAGCTAAGCTGGCCAGTGGGAGACACTACAGCTAGCTGGCCAGTGGGAGACACTACAGCTAAACTGGCCAGTGGGAGACATTACAGCTAAGCTGGCCAGTGGGAGACACTACAGCTAGCTGGCCAGTGGGAGACACTACAGCTAAGCTGGCCAGTGGGAGACACTACAGCTAGCTGGTCAGTGGGAGACACGACAGCTAGCTGGCCAGTGGGAGACACTACAGCTAGCTGGCCATTGGGAGACACTACAGCTAGCTGGCCAGTGGGAGACACTACAGCTAGCTGGCCATTGGGAGACACTACAGCTAGCTGGCCAGTGGGAGACACTACAGCTAGCTGGCCAGTGGGAGACACTACAGCTAGCTGGCCATTGGGAGACACTACAGCTAGCTGGCCATTGGGAGACACTACAGCTTGCTGGCCAGTGGGAGACACTACATGGGAAACACTACAGCTAGCTGGCCAGAGGGAAACACTACAGCTAGCTTGCCAGTGAGAGACACTACAGCTAGCTGGTCAGTGGGAGACACTGCAGCACAGGGAGAAGAAAGCCTGGACGGTTGAAGCCTGTAAAAGCTATTTCAAGGGAGCCCCCTCGCAGTGCTTCAAATGAGAAGAAAAAAAAACTAATAATCTCCACAATAAATTCAAAAACACTTTTACGAGCCTATTCTTCTGCCTCTGGAATGATACAACAAATTATGAAACACACAAGTGATCGTAAAGCAAGACGACAGTTCTCAATCTCGGCTTCTTCATTGACCGACCTCGGAGAATGTTCTCATAGGTTGATCGTGGCAACAGTGTTTGCAGAGCATGGACAGGCCTGAGGAGGTCTGAGGAGATGGGGTTTGCACAACCCTTCACTTTGACACATTTAGAGAAGAAGAACAATGTGTGATTTACAACTGTTGATTGTTTACTCTCACTGACTCTTGGGCCACTGATAGGGAAAATGTTCATTTCAGACTGAAGAACTTTGTCACTCATTATGCAAGAGCTGTTTTTGACCTATAAATAAAACTGGAACAAACCATGTTAGCCACATTCCTTTGGGATGATTGGATTGGAACGATGATGACTGTTAAATCATGTACAACGGCCATCTAAATTGGTTTTTGACACTCTGTGTGACTTCAGAGGACTGAAGGGATGTTTTGTGAAATTCTGGGGACTAAATATATATCCCCGATCTGATTTTGATGACAGGAATTTAAGTAGTCTGGTCTCAGAGGACAGACTGAGGGTGTCTTAAACAGCAACCTATTCCCTATATAATACACTACTTTTGACCAGAGCACTGTGGGCCCTGGTCAAAAGTAGTGCATTATAAAGGGAATAGGGTGTTATTGGGACGCAGACTGAGTCTACTTCATACGCCAGACTCACTTGGCCACAGACTCAAAGCTGCTTGGGGCCCTCTGGTAAGGTCGGTCTCAAGTCATTGCTGGCTCTTCCAGGAATCTGGAGCGTTAATGAAAGACGTAATTAGAATCAGAAAGCATTTTGCTCAGCTATGTTCAATATCTAAGGCTTTACACCATGTAATTTGACTTGTTTATCCGCACTAAGCCTAGCATCAGCCCTCTATGGTTTCTAGCTCTGAGTCAACAGAGAAGGATGCCTCACGCCTCTCTCTCTCTTCTCTCTCTCGCTCTCTCATTTGCCTCTCTATCTCTCCTTTGTGTCGCCAGCACATGCTGTGACGTCAGAGATTGAACCGCATTCCTCTCTCGCCTTCTCTGATCTTCCCTCCACACACAGAGCCTGTTTCCCGTCTCTCTGTGCACAATGTTGGATCGAGACCTCCCAGGGTGAAGATAGATTAACGTGACTGGCACAAGCGCAAGGAGAGAGGGAGGAATGGAGGGATGGAGGGATCTCCCCATCTAGGTTTGGGAAGGCTGGTGCCAAGGATGCCAAGACTAGCGGCCTCCAGATCCCACGGAAATCCAGGCAGAAAAAGCAGAGATTAAATAATCCTGGATTACAGCTTCCTCTAGTCTAGCTAGATTTAGACAGCGCTGTCAGCCTCTCTCTCTTGACACGTCGTTAAACCACCATGTCTACCAGACCAATCCACTCTGACTGTTAGCCTCTACCAAGGCCATAACTCCAGTCTGTCACATGAAAGGAGGGGTAATCAATCTGGCCTGTCTAGTAGTGGACCAAGCCTGGAAACACATCCATCAACGGGGTCCCGGTGGTCACTGGTGGCTGCAATCAAGCATCCATTCCAGTTCTCTCACAGGAAGAGCACCCAGTCGACTAGATGGCCTGGAACGTAAAGGGCTAATTGGTTAGCCGCTACAGGAAGTGTCAAAGCCTCCTGGGCCCCTTGGGGGGGGGGGGGGGTCAGAGGAGCCAGATGAAGAGAAGGTCAGTGCTGATTAGCAGCGCCCGTAGCACAGCCACGTCTCGCCATCACGCACCTTTAAAGACACATGGATCATGTACTGTAGGGATCATCTCTCCTGCTAGAGATCAGCTCTCCTGCTAGGGATCATCTCTCCTGCTAGGACACACTAGGTCCTGTCTACACACACACACGTGTGCACACATACAAACACACAAACACACACACACACACACACACACACACAACACACACACACACACACCAGCCCCCATGACAGTGCCCTGACACCTTTCATAAAACAGTATGACCACATGAGCAGCAGATGCCTGTAGACTAATGTTTAGCAGGCTTAATAGCGCTACAAAGGGAACCTAATCAACTTCACATGTTCCTGGATGTGACTCAGAGCTGATGCACCCCTCGAAGAAATGGGAGAAATGCTAAATATGCTGGAGCCCATTGAGAAAAGAGGCTGTGAGGACTGAGTAGTGAATGTTCCCCCCGACTAGAGCAGGCCCAGTGCAGCACACATGTCAAATACATCTCTGGCTAACACCTCCGGGATTACAGCCAAAGACAAACACAGACAGATTAACCCTCCCACTCTCCTCACGTTTAGGCCACGATGTGGAGCGACATGCGCGATGGCAGGGTCAGGGGAAACATACATGCTCTCCTCACCCAACAGCTACTGAACACCAGGCAGCACCCAATACAATCCAGACACAGGGAGGACGGAGAGAGGGAGGACGGAGAGACGGAGGACAGAGAGAGGGAGGACGGAGAGGAGAGCAGGGAGGTATGCAGCTAGCTGACTGACCCACTTTTGGTACGGGTGCCTCATAATATGGACATCTCTGTCGGTCTCTCTCTTTTTCTCCCTCCCTCCCTCCCTGCCTGCCTCCCTCCCTCCCTCCCTCCCTCCCTCCCTCCCTCCCTCCCTCTTCTCTCTCTCTCTCTCTCTCTCTCTCTCTCTCTCTCTCTCTCTCTCTCTCTCTCTCTCTCTCTCTCTCTCTCTCTCTCTCTCTCTCTCTCGCTCTCTTTTCTCTGTCACTGTGTGATATCTATTTTGATTACTTTCTGTCTCTTTCTCTCTCCCATTGTAAGATCTCAGTGTGAGATGGAGGGATATAGATGCTAGCCTACCCTGGGGTACAGTCTCAGTCTGGCTGTCTCTCACTTTGTGTGGCAGGCAGTGTCATGTCACGGTTCGTCTGCTCCCACCCGCCCCAAGTCTCTTCCAATTACCCCTCCTAAACACACAGCCTGCGCTCCAAATGGCACCCCATTCCCTTTGTAGTGCACTACTTTTGACCAGGGCCAATAGGGAGAGCTCATAGGGCTCTGATCAAAAGTAGTGAACTATATAGGAAAGGGTGCCATTTGGGACGCATCATCAAAGAGAGGCCCAGCCAGGCATCCCTCTGCTCTGTGGTCAGTAGCTATCTAACAGTGAGATAGTTCCCCACCACAGCTAAGAGGGGTGTTAAATACAGCTTGAAGCCCTATTTTCTTTGGGGTTTTATTTGTAAGGTTACCAGCGCTGTCACAGGCGCATCGGGAGAAGGAGGACTGTGTGTCCCAAATAGCACCCTATTCCCTATATAGTGCACTACATTTGACTAGGGCCCATAGGTAGTTCACTATATAGGAAACAGGGTGCCATTTAGGACAGAACTGGAGACACTTTCCACTTCACTTCGCTCTTTGGCTTTGTGATTAATAGACCCCAGTAAATAAAGACACCCACTATAATACAGATGGATGATGGGAAAACAGAATAAACCTGGTCCCTGCAGTGCCATGTGAAGTAGGAGGACAGGGCACAAAGCCGAGCAGAGACAGAGGATGACCTTCTAGGAGGGTTGTTGTAGCAGCAGATGCCCCCCCCCATGTTCCTGGAGCCAGTGGCTACAGAGGAGACCTTTCTGCAACCTAGCAGGTTGTTTTTCTCATTAGCTCCATGCAGCGATCCAACACGAGGCTCTGTCTCTCTGTGTGTAAGACATGGTAATGTAGTGGACATGGCGCTGGCATGAGGCATCACATGTGTTGTGGAGTTTTCAATTCTCTTCAATTCCACTCTCTCTGAATCATGCTCAATGTGTTCCTCTTTTTAAAAAATGCCATTATGCTAGAAATATAATGTCTTTATGTTTCTGAACCTTTGCAACAAACCAAACCACATGAAAAGCCAGCCAGTTAGGATTAGCCACTTGACGCTCTGACCAGTTTCTTCTCCTTCCCTTCACAGTGTTCCCTGTCCATGTTGTTACTCTAAGCTTCTGGTGATAACTGTTCCCTCCGCTAATATTTAGCAGTGTTTTTCCTCCCAGCGCTAATATCTAGCAGTGTTTTTCCTCCCAGCGCTAATATCTAGCAGTGTTTTTCCTCCCACCACTAATATCTAACATTGCTTTTCCTCCCAGCGCTAATATCTAGCAGTATTTTAACTCCCAGCGTTTTTCCTCTACCTGTTTTCTTTCCTGGAAACAATGTGAAGTGGGCTGTTTTTGTGACGGTGAAGATGTCTCAAGGTCAGAGTGATTCCCAATCTGACCACAAGTCTCCTGTCACCAGAGTGATTCCCAATCTGACCACAAGCCTCCTGTCACCAGAGTGATTCCCAGTCTGACCACAAGCCTCCTGTCACCAGAATGATTTCCAGTCTGACCACAAGCGTCCTGTCACCAGAGTGATTCCCAGTCTGACCACAAGCCTCCTGTCACCAGAATGATTTCCAGTCTGACCACAAGTCTCCTGTCACCAGAATGATTTCCAGTCTGACCACAAGCGTCCTGTCACCAGAGTGATTCCCAGTCTGACCACAAGCCTCCTGTCACCAGAGTGATTCCCAGTCTGACCACAAGCCTCCTATCACCAGAATGATTTGCAGTCTGACCACAAGCCTCCTATCACCAGAATGATTTGCAGTCTGACCACAAGCCTCCTGTCACCAGAGTGATTCCCAGTCTGACCACAAGCCTCCTGTCACCAGAGTGATTCCCAGTCTGACCACAAGTCTCCTGTCACCAGAGTGATTCCCAGTCTGACCACAAGCCTCCTGTCACCAGAGTTATTCCCAGTCAGACCACAAGCATCCTGTCACCAGAGTGATTCCCAGTCTGACCACAAGCCTCCTGTCACTACAGTGATTCCCAGTCTGACCCCAAGTCTCCTGTCACCAGAGTGATTCCCAGTCTGACCACAAGCCTCCTGTCACCAGAGTGATTCCCAGTCTGACCACAAGCCTCCTGTCACCAGAGTGATTCCCAGTCTGACCACAAGCCTCCTGTCACCAGCGGGCAGCGGAGGATGGTGGAGGGATGATGGTTAAAATGTAGGAAGCGGCTGACACTTCTGTCCAGCAAACACTTCTGTCTGAGTGAGTGCTGATGCATGTACCAAGAGGTTGACAAAACCGACAGGCCTGTTTGTCCAATATGCACCCTGAGACAAATGTGCTGGCTTGTCGGAATTCTTTATCAACCTTGTGTGAAGAGCATCGACTCACTCCGAGAGCAGATAGGAGCGGGGAGAAGACAGAGTCCAGGAGAGGCAGGCTGTATCGGGTGATTTTGGACAGAGTCATGGGAAGGAGGGTAAATCACAGAATATATGGTTTATTCAGGAACACAGCGATACGCAGCAATGCGTAAAACAGTCCAGTGCGGTAAATACGGCGCACTGGAGAAAAACAAGGCACATGGGTGAATATCCTGGCGATACAAAATACAAAGTAGCTCCACCGAGCTAGAGTCACCTCCACAATAACTAATCAAACACACTTATACAGGTACTAATGAGGGGATATGAACCAGGTGTGAGTAATAAACAAGACAAAACAAATGGAATGATGAGATGAGGAGCGGCAGTGTCTAGAAGGCCGGAGACGACGAACGCCGTAGCCAGCCCGAAGAAGGAGGCCGCTTCGGAGGAAGTCGTGACAGTACCCCCCCCCTTGACGCGCAGCTCCAGCAGCGTGCCAACACCGGCCTCAGGGACGGCCAGGAGGACATGGAGCAGGGCGAGCCGGATGGCAACGGTGGAAATCCCGTAACAGGGAGGGATCGAGGACATCCCTCACCGGGACCCAGCACTGCTACTCCGGACAATACCCCTCCCTCTCCACGAGGTACTGAAGGCCCCCCACCCGATGCCTCGAATCCAGGATGGAATGGAGAGAGTACGCAGGGGCCCCCTCGATGTCCAGAGGGGGCGGAGGGACCTCCCGCACCTCAGACTCCTGGAGCGGACCAGCCACCACTGGCCTGAGGAGAGACATATGAAACGAGGGGTTAATACGGTAATCAGGAGGGAGTAGTAACCTATACGTGACCTCGTTTATTCTTCTCAGGACTATGAACGGCCCCACAAACCGCAGGCTCAGCCTCCAGGCAGGGCAGGCGGAGGGGCAGGTTCCGGGTCGAGAGCCAGACCCGATCACCAAGGTACAAAGACCGGGGCCTCACTGCGGTGGCGGTCAGCATTGGCCTTCTGGCGACAAACGGTGCGCTGGAGGTGGACGTGGGCAGCATTCCACATCTCCTCAGCACGCCAAAACCAGTCATCCACCACAGGAGCTTCGGTCTGGCTCTGATGCCACGGTGCCAGGACTGGCTGATAACCTAAAACACATTGAAAGGGAGATAGGTTAGTGGAGAGAGTTCTGGGCATATTCAGCCCATGGCAAGATTGACGACCACTCCCCCGGCCGGTCCTGGCAGTAGGACCGCAGGAACCTACCCACATCCTGATTCACCCGTTCCACCTGCCCATTACATTTTACATTTTAGTCATTTAGCAGACGCTCTTATCCAGAGCAATTAGGGTTAAGTGCCTTGCTTAAGAGCACATCGACCGATTTTTCACCTAGTCGGCTTGGGGATTAGAACCAGCAACCTTTCGGTTACTGGCACAACGCTCTTACCCACTAAGCTACCTGCCGCCGTAGACTCGGGGTGGAACCCAGAGGTCAGGCTGACCGAGACCCCCAGACGTTCCATGAACGCATTCCAGACCCTGGACGTAAACTGGGGATCCCGGACAGACACTATGTCCTCTGGCACCGCATAGTGCCGGAAGGAAGGAGGCGACAGGCTTTAGAAAAGCGGTTCACAATGATCAGGATGGTGATGTTACCCAGAGAGAGGGAAAGATCCGTGAGGAAGTCAATTGACAAGTGGGACCATGGCCGTTGTGGAACTGGCAATGGATGTAACTTACCTGCTGGGAGGTGCCTAGGTGCCTTACTCTGGGCGCACACCGAGCAGGAGGAGACATATAACCTCACGTCCTTAGCCAAGGTAGGCCACCAGTACTTCCCGGTCAGGCAGCGCACAGTACGGCCGATACCTGGGTTACCAGAGGAGGGGGACGTGTGTGCCCAATAGATAAGATGATCACGGACAAGAGACGGCACGTACCGCAGCCCAGCTGGGCACTGAGGTCAAGATGGCTCTGTGCGTAACGCCCGCTCTATGTCCGCGACCACCGCCCACACTACCGGCGCCACAATGCAGGAGGCCGGGAGTATGGTGGTGTTATCTATGGGCCTCTTCTCTGTGTCGTACCGCCGTGACAGTGCATCTGCCTTCACGTTCTTTGTGCCTGGTATGTATGACAGCGTGAAATCAAACCGGGTGAAGAACAAGGCCCACCTGGCCTGGCGAGGGATCAGTCTCCTCGCTGCCCGGATGTACTCCAGGTTACGGTGGTCAGTCCAGATGAGGAAAGGGTGTTTCGCCTCCTCGAGCCAGTGCCTCCATGCGGTCAGGGCTCTGACAACAGCCAATAGCTCCCGATCACCAACGTCGTAGTTCTGCTCCGCTGGGCTGAGCTTCTTCGAGAAGAAGGCACAGGGGCGGAGCTTGGGTGGCGTGCCCTAGCGTTGGGAAAGGAGAGTGCCTATCCCTACCTCGGATGCATCCACCTCCACTACGAACGGTAACGATGGATCGGGATGGGCCAAAACCGGGGCTGAGGTGAACAGAGCCTTCAGGTTACTGAAAGCCCTGTCAGCCTCAGCAGACCAGCGGAGCCGGGACGGCCCACCCTTCAACATGGAGGTGAAGGGAGCTGCGACCTTGCCAAAGCCCCGGATAAACCTCCGATAGTAGTTGATAAAGCCAATAAAGCACTGCACCTCCTTTTTCGTGGTTAGAGTCGGCCAATTACACACGGCTGAAATGCGGTCTCCCTCCATCTCCACACCTGAGGTGGTGATGTGGTATCCGAGGAAGGAGACGGACTGTTGGAAGAACAGACACTTTTCTGCCTTGGCATGTAGGTAATTCTCCAACAGTCGGCCCAGCACTTTGCGAACCAGGGACACATGCTCGGCGCGCGTAGCGGATTACACCAGAATGTCATTGATGTAGACCACCACACCGAGACCCAGCATATCCCGAAACACCTTGTTCACAAAGGACTGGAAGACTGATGGAGCATTCATCAACCCGTACGGCATCACCAGGTTCATAATGCCCCGTGGTTGTACTGAATGCTGTCTTCCACTCGTCCCCTTCCCAAACACGCAGCAGGTTGTACGCACTCCGGAGATCTAATTTCGTGAAGATGCGCGCCCTATGCTTTGATTCGATAACAGAGGAGATGAGGGGTAGAGGGTAGCCATAGCGAATGGTGGTTTGATTAAGTGCCCGGTAATCAATGCAAGGGCGCATACCTCCGTCTTTCTTCTTCACGAAAAATAAACTTGAGGAGGCGGGCGAAGTGGAGAGACATATGAACCCCTGGCGCAGGGATTCGGAGACGTATGTCTCCATACCTCCTTTTCAGCCTGCAACAGGGGATATACATGACTCCTGGGAGACACAGCGTCTACCCGGAGGTTTATCGCGCAATCCCCTGCCCGATGGGGTGGTAATTTGGTCACCAGCGTTTTGGAGAACGCGTGCGCCAAATCGAGGTATTCGGGGGGAATACGCACGGTGGAGGTAGTGTCTGGACTTTCCACCGTGGTTGCACCAACGGAAACAGCTAGACACCTACCTTGACACTCTCGCGACCACCCCATGAGAACCCTCTGCGGCCATTAAAAGGTGGGGTCATGTAGTGCGTGCCAGGGAAGACCCAACACAACAGGGAAATCAGGGGACTCAATAATATAGAAGGTGACTTGCTCCCTATGGGTCTCCTGCATGATCATCATGACTGGTGCTGTAACTTCCCTAACAAAACCTGACCCTAATGGTTGACTGTCAAGTGCTTTGATGGGCAATGGAATGGATAGGGGAACCAATGTAATACAGAGACTATTAGCTAAAGCTCTGTCCATAAAGTTCCCAACTGTGCCTGAATCGACCAGCGCCTTACACTGGGGAACTTCCGTGTAATCAGGGAAGTTGACATGTATGGTACAGTGCGCAGCAGAGGGCTCTGAACGAGTGTGGGTTTGCGCTACCTGGGGTCACGCGAGAGTGCCCTGCCTGCCGCCTCCAGACCCGGAAGAACCCTGACGACAGCGT
Organism: Coregonus lavaretus; assembly: GCF_964263955.1. Classification (NCBI taxonomy): domain Eukaryota; kingdom Metazoa; phylum Chordata; class Actinopteri; order Salmoniformes; family Salmonidae; genus Coregonus; species Coregonus lavaretus. Next base: position 8,715 of record NW_028162275.1, on the reverse strand, counting down.
GCAGCAGAATGTCCTCTACTGCCACAAGAGTGACACTGGAGCTGTCGTCCTCCGTACTCCTGGATCGCTGCACCACCCAGCTCCATCGGAACGGAATCCGGGTTGAAGGGGGGTGAAACGTGCAGGCCCCTTCCAGGATGTCCTCTTGAAGCTAGCAGGTTGTCCAACCGGATGGCCATGTCCACCAGCTGGTCGAAAGTCAACATGGTTTCCCGGCAGGCTAGCTCCTCTAAACTCCAGGGCAAAGTCCTGGGTGGTCCTCGTCCCCTGCCTCAGGTGGACCAGCCGCTCGCCCGCCTCTCTCCTTCGGGGGGGGGGGGTGATCGAAGACTGCACGGAAGAGGGGAGCGAACACCCCGTAGTTGTCCAACGCGTCTCCTCCTTCACTCCAGACCGCGTTGGCCCACTCCAGGGCTTTCTCCGATGGAGCTGGGCTGATGGTCGAAAAATAGATGTCCAGCTGCAGGAGGAATCCCTGGCAACGGGCCGCTGTCCTGTCATACTCCCTCGGTCGTGATAGGTGAATCCCTCTGGGCACTGGGGTGTGGGTGGCTGGATCCGGTTGGACGACCTGGAGAACCCGATCCATCGCTTCTCCCAAGCTGGCTATCATATTGGAGTGCTCCCGGATCCGCTCCACAACGCAGGAGGGTAAATCACAGAATATATGGTTTATTCAGGAACACAGCGGTACGCAGCAATGCGTAAAACAGTCCAGTGCGGTAAATACAGTGCACTGGAGAAAAACAAGGCACACGGGTGAATATACCGGCGATACAAAATACAAAGTAGCTCCACCGAGCTAGAGTCACCTCCACAATAACTAATCACACACAAAGACAGGGGGGCAGAGGGAACACTTATACAGGTACTAATGAGGGGATATGAACCAGGTGTGTGTAATAAAGAAGACAAATCAAATGGAATGATGAGATGAGGAGCGGCAGTGTCTAGAAGACGACGAATGCCGAAGCCTGCCCGAACAAGGAGAGTCGTGACACAGGCAGGATGTTGGCAGTGGTTTAATATTACAGTGTTTCTTTTCTCTCCACTGTGCCTAGATCCACATTGCATAAGCAAAAAGTATATTCCGAAGCTCAGCTTTGTGTTTAGTTCACACAAACCCACCTTCTGCCAGCAAGGTCAGAGTTGCCTTGGAATAATTCTCAGCCTAAGCAAAGCTAAAGCCCTTGTATATGACTTTCATATTTTAACATACACAATCCCCCATAATGCCTTTCAAAGAGTCCAGGGGTACCAAGCGACGTGCTGAAGGTTGTTTTAATGTCTCATGTTACATGCCCACCCCATCCTACTTCCTCAAGAGCTTGAGTAAATTCAAGTATATAAACATCTCTATGTTTTTAAATGGCTTAAATGCACACTGTATTTACTGGAAGCATGTTTACATCCGGTGTCACTATTCATGTGGCTGTCTCTCTCTCTCTAGTGGACGCTCAGTGAGATTCTGATGTAGCCTCTGGTCAGTGGCTACAGACTAGAGACAGTCACAGCCAGACAGACAACAAAACAGAGTTTACATTAGGTACTGAGGATCACCTGCCATTCATGGAAAAATATATGCGAACAGAGAAAGTGAGAGTGAGATTGACACAGAGAGAGTGGGAAAGAGAGAGAGAAAGAGAGCGAGAGAGAAAGAAAGAGAGAAAGAGTGAGAAAGAGGAAGGAAAGGAAGTGGGAGTTGGTATTACATTCGTTCTGCCCTTTTGAAACATGTGCAAGCAGTTCAGACCATTTAAATCCAATAATTTTCTCTGCTGGTTGTCATGGGAACCACCTGTGATAAACACTCTGGTGCATAATGGCCCCAAACTATTTCCCAAATTACAGGCACCCTCAATCAACACGGGGCATTAGGCCTCTCACCTTCTATCCCTGGGCCCGACAGACAGACAGACAGTCAGACAGATATTGTTTCTGTGTGGAGGGGGGGGGGGTCAGATCAAGAGTGCAGTCTACATACACTCTCACTGTAGACCCACTGACAGCCTGGTGATCCCCATTTAAATTAACTGGGATCACTGTCAGGAGAGAGTGACAGCAGCACCGTTGGATCAAATCAATGAGTTTGACCTTGATGATAATACGGTTGAATCAGCTCTTCTGACTATGTTTTTACTGTAAGAAAAACAATCTGCGGCCCAGCTCGGTGGCGTCTGAGTAATTTCGGTGACGGTGCGGCCCCTCTCCTCTCTCTCCTGTCTCCCCTATGGAAGGAAGGTAATACCTAAATGGAGCCTAAGCACCAGACATTACAGCCTCTTCTCTGCACGTAAACAGTATGGACGTCTTATACAACATTTATGCCCATAGTCAAACAGTCAGTCACCCCTGCAACCCACAGTACCAGTATTTAATACTTTCTCGCTACCATGTGTTTAGGGTTATGAGCGCTAAAGATTCTTAGGTTCATTTCTAACAACCATACTTTGCTAAAACAAAATAAATCACCAGTCTAGGCTTTAGGAGCTGCTAGTGACTCAAGAGACCTCACAAACCCCCCTCTACCCGCCCTCGCTCTCTCTATGCATTTGCCTATAGACGGAGCTGATGCCTCTCAGAATGGTTGTGGGTGTGTGACAGAGGCCAGCTCCAGGCCTGCAGTAAAGCTTCCAGCAGCAGCGTGCACCTTGTCTGCAGTACTAACAGGCTGGCGTGCCCCCTGTCTGCAGTACTAACAGTGGCCCCGGCTGGCTTGCTCCCTGTCTGCAGTACTAACAGGCTGGCGTGCTCCCTGTCTGCAGTACTAACAGTGGCCCCGGCTGGCTTGCTCCCTGTCTGCAGTACTAACAGGCTGGCATGCTCCCTGTCTGCAGTACTAACAGGCTGGCGTGCTCCCTGTCTGCAGTACTAACAGGCTGGCGTGCTCCCTGTCTGCAGTACTAACAGGCTGGCTTGCTCCCTGTCTGCAGTACTAACAGTGGTCCCGGCTGGCGTGCTCCCTGTCTGCAGTACTAACAGGCTGGCGTGCTCCCTGTCTGCAGTACTAACAGGCTGGCGTGCTCCCTGTCTGCAGTACTAACAGGCTGGCATGCTCCCTGTCTGCAGTACTAACAGGCTGGCATGCTCCCTGTCTGCAGTACTAACAGTGGCCCCGGTTGGCGTGCTCCCTGTCTGCAGTACTAACAGGCTGGCTTGCTCCCTGTCTGCAGTACTAACAGTGGCCCCGGCTGGCGTGCTCCCTGTCTGCAGTACTAACAGTGGCCCCAGCTGCAGTAACAGTACAGCAGTGTAAAGCACTGGGTGGCTCTGCAGGCCCCACACCATGCAGGGAGAATTATATACTGTATGCTTCAGTCCCATCCGATCGCTACCGTAAATAACACTGGAATACAGCTTCCCTGATCCACTGTCTGTCTGTCATCTCAACATTCTGACATCAGCAAACCGCTCGCCCACAAGCTGTCTGCCATCTGCCCGGTACAGTTGAAACCGGGATTCATCCGTGAAGAGCACATTTCTCCAACGTGCCAGAGGCCATCGAAGGTGAGCTTTTGCCCACTGAAGTCGGTTACGATGCCGAACTGCAGTTAGGTCAAGACCCTGGTGAGGACGATGAGTACGCAGATGAACTTCCCTGCAGATGAGCTTCCCGGTTTCTGACTGTTTGTGCAGAAATTATTTGGTTGTGCAAACCCACAGTGTCATCAACTGTCCGGGTGGCTGGTCTCAGACGATCCCGCAGGTGAAGAAGCCGGATATGGAGGTCCTGGGCCGGTGTGGTTACACGTGGTCTGTGGTTGTGAGGCCGGTTGGACGTACTGCCAAATTCCTTTAAAACAATGTTCGAGGCGGCTTATGGTAGAGAAATGAACATTCAATTGGTGGACATTCCTGCAGTCAGTATAACAACTGCACGCTCCCTCAAAACCTGAGACATCTGTGACATTGTGAAGTGTGAAAAAACTGCACATTTTAGAGTGGCCTTTTATGGTCCCCTGCACAAGGTGCACCTGTGTAATGATCATGCTGTTTAATCAGCTTCTTGATATGCCACACCTTTCAGATGGATGGATTTTCTTGGCAAAGGAGAAATGCTCACTAACAGGGATTGTTGTGTATTGATATTCTAGTTTTGTCCCTTTAGGGCACCTGTAACCCCCCTTGCTTACCTACGTTGTAATGCTTGGAATGTTCTTCCTGTGAAACGCATTAATACAATGCCCATGTTAATTTCTACTCCCGTCTCATGTCCTGTCCTTATATTAGTTGTATAATAATACAGTGTGCTATACAACAAAACTGGCGACGAGGAAGAAACGTTCTCACGTTTGTGCTCATCGTCTTTGGCAGAAAGTCTGAATTAAATTAGTTATTAGATTTTTTTCTCGCTGTAGAAAGACGCAAACATAACGTTGAGCCAGCCAGTCGAGTGATACTAGCTAGCCTTTGATGTCACGGCAACAAGAGCCTCGAGGGATAGGAAGAGTTTCGCTGCGGGAGAAAGTGAAGTCATCGTGAGTTAAAAGAAAGAAAAATAAACCGAAAATGTCTGCATTGATTGGAAATATAGGAACATTTGATGAATCTGTGGAACAATGGAGTTCTTACACAGAACATTTTGAGTACTTTGTGTTGGCAAATGGAATTAAAGCAGAAGTCGTTGTGCCAACATTTTTGACTGTTATGGGAGGAAAAACATTCAATCTACTGCGCAGCCTATTAATGCCTGAAAAACCTGGTGTTAAATCATTTGATGAAATTGTGGCTACCTTAAAAGGACATTATTCTCCCAAACCACTGTTAATCGCAGAGAGATTTCGGTTTCATAAGAGCTGGGGTGAGATTTCGGTTTCATAAGAGCACCTCAGCGGAGAGAACCATCTAAGAGCTACGGTCAATTTTCAGTCGCTTCGGCTTGCCAATGCAACTCGTTAGTGATAATGGCCCCCAACTGGTGTCTGAAGAGTTCTGGTAATTCATGGAAGCAAATGGAATTCAGCACATCAAGTCAGCGGCGTATCACCCTGCAACGAATGGCCTCGCTGAAAGGTTTGTCCAAATGATGAAGCAAGCTTTAAAATCATCACAAGGGAACGGCTCCCTCAATATGCGTCTAAACACCTTCCTGTTAACCTACAGAAACACTCCCCACGCTACAACCAAAGTGGCACCCGCGTCAGCCATGATGAAAAGACAGCTTCACACGCGACTCGACCTCCTGAGACCTCCAAAGACGAGACAGGTTGTACAGACGCAACAGAGAGCACAGGTGGAGAGACGGAGCAAAGCAAAAGACAGAAGCTTCACAGCTGGAGAGAGAGTTCTTGCTGCAAAGGTCCAAAGTGGATACCAGCCACAGTGGTTGCATGGAAAACATCATCTGGAGGAGACACGTGGATCAACTGTTGCCAGGAACCAACCTCAGAGATTATTCCTGTCAAGTGACAAACCAAGATCAGCTACTGGAGACCTACCATGACAACGAACCTGAACATCCACTGCAGCAACCTACCAATGTGGAAAGTGCTCCAGACTCACCTGAACCAGCCAGAGTGCCTACTCAGGGTACTGTTGCACCCCAGTCTGGGCATACACCATCACCACTCAGATAATGTGACTGTAGACTCACCTGTACGTTGTCATTACCCTGCAAGAGAAAGACGACCCCCTGACAGGTTGACTATTTAGTTCAGACAAACTCCGACATTGGGGCAGAATACACCCCAGGGTTAAGTCTGGGGACTGAGGCAGTCTACCCTCTATCAATAGTTTAGAAAAGGTTATTCTGAAAAGTTAATTTATTTACATTAAGAAAACAATAGGCAAAACAGTGAATATTAACTTTTTACTTATGAGTCATCAAAGGTAAAGGGGGAGGAATATGTTGTGAATTGATATTCTAGTTGTGTCCCTTTAGGGCACCTGTAACCCACCTTGCTTACCTATGTTGAAATGCTTGGAATGTTCTTCCTGTGAAACGCATTAAAACAATGCTCACGTTATTTTCTACTCCCGTCTCATGTCCTGTCCTTATATTAGTTGTATAATAATACAGTGTGCTATACAACAAAACTGGCGACGAGGAAGAAACGTTCTCACGTTTGTGCTCATCGTCTTTGGCAGAAAGTCTGAATTAAATTAGTTATTAGATTTTTTTCTCGCTGTAGAAAGACGCAAACATAACGTTGAGCCAGCCAGTCGAGTGATACTAGCTAGCCTTTGATGTCACGGCAACAAGAGCCTCGAGGGATAGGAAGAGTTTCGCTGCGGGAGAAAGTGAAGTCATCGTGAGTTAAAAGAAAGAAAAATAAACCGAAAATGTCTGCATTGATTGGAAATATAGGAACATTTGATGAATCTGTGGAACAATGGAGTTCTTACACAGAACATTTTGAGTACTTTGTGTTGGCAAATGGAATTAAAGCAGAAGTCGTTGTGCCAACATTTTTGACTGTTATGGGAGGAAAAACATTCAATCTACTGCGCAGCCTATTAATGCCTGAAAAACCTGGTGTTAAATCATTTGATGAAATTGTGGCTACCTTAAAAGGACATTATTCTCCCAAACCACTGTTAATCGCAGAGAGATTTCGGTTTCATAAGAGCTGGGGTGAGATTTCGGTTTCATAAGAGCACCTCAGCGGAGAGAACCATCTAAGAGCTACGGTCAATTTTCAGTCGCTTCGGCTTGCCAATGCAACTCGTTAGTGATAATGGCCCCCAACTGGTGTCTGAAGAGTTCTGGTAATTCATGGAAGCAAATGGAATTCAGCACATCAAGTCAGCGGCGTATCACCCTGCAACGAATGGCCTCGCTGAAAGGTTTGTCCAAATGATGAAGCAAGCTTTAAAATCATCACAAGGGAACGGCTCCCTCAATATGCGTCTAAACACCTTCCTGTTAACCTACAGAAACACTCCCCACGCTACAACCAAAGTGGCACCCGCGTCAGCCATGATGAAAAGACAGCTTCACACGCGACTCGACCTCCTGAGACCTCCAAAGACGAGACAGGTTGTACAGACGCAACAGAGAGCACAGGTGGAGAGACGGAGCAAAGCAAAAGACAGAAGCTTCACAGCTGGAGAGAGAGTTCTTGCTGCAAAGGTCCAAAGTGGATACCAGCCACAGTGGTTGCATGGAAAACATCATCTGGAGGAGACACGTGGATCAACTGTTGCCAGGAACCAACCTCAGAGATTATTCCTGTCAAGTGACAAACCAAGATCAGCTACTGGAGACCTACCATGACAACGAACCTGAACATCCACTGCAGCAACCTACCAATGTGGAAAGTGCTCCAGACTCACCTGAACCAGCCAGAGTGCCTACTCAGGGTACTGTTGCACCCCAGTCTGGGCATACACCATCACCACTCAGATAATGTGACTGTAGACTCACCTGTACGTTGTCATTACCCTGCAAGAGAAAGACGACCCCCTGACAGGTTGACTATTTAGTTCAGACAAACTCCGACATTGGGGCAGAATACACCCCAGGGTTAAGTCTGGGGACTGAGGCAGTCTACCCTCTATCAATAGTTTAGAAAAGGTTATTCTGAAAAGTTAATTTATTTACATTAAGAAAACAATAGGCAAAACAGTGAATATTAACTTTTTACTTATGAGTCATCAAAGGTAAAGGGGGAGGAATATGTTGTGAATTGATATTCTAGTTGTGTCCCTTTAGGGCACCTGTAACCCACCTTGCTTACCTATGTTGAAATGCTTGGAATGTTCTTCCTGTGAAACGCATTAAAACAATGCTCACGTTATTTTCTACTCCCGTCTCATGTCCTGTCCTTATATTAGTTGTATAAGTAATACAGTGTGCTATACAACAGGGATGTAAACTCAATTTGAGAGAAATAAGCTTTTTGTGCATTTGGAAAATTTCTGGGATCTTTTATTTTAGCTCATGAAACATGGGACCAACACTTTACATGTTGCGTTTATATTTTTGTTCAGTATATTTTCAGTAGATCAAAATACATGAATGACTCTGTATATCGCAATCTTTTCAATGTCTTAAATATTTTACGAGAAAACATAACCATTGTGTGCTTAAAACACAGACCCAAGCAGCTAGGTTTAAAGTCCCTTCAAGAAAAATTAAGGGAAAATTCGAAACAGATTATTTATCTCTGTAAGAAAAGCAGTCAATAAAAGGTCCTTTCTCATCTGCTCATGACGTCAAGGATATCTCGGTTCTTCCCGGTCCAAGTTTCGAAAGACACGGCTGTTTCTGATTATGCCTCAAATGTAAACCTTAAATGTGATTTAACAAATATTGTGTGAGAGCTGTTGGCTGCTAACCAAGCTCATCCATAGCCTGTAGCCCACTAAATGCAGATTGTGGGGGCTGATTATGTAGACACAATACACGTCAGCTACTACAGCAACTGAAATTACAGCAAAACCTAACAAAGAGCTGCAGTTAGTTTCAGAATGTGTGGCAAGGAATAAGTTAGTCCTAAATATTTCAAAAACTGAAAGCATTGTATTTGGACAAATCCTTCACTAAATCCTTAACCTCAACTAAATCTTGTAATAAATAATGTGGAAATTGAGCAAGCTGAGGTTACAAAACTGCTTGGAGTAACCATGGATTATAAACTGTTATGGTCAAAACATATTGATACAACAGTTGCTAAAATGGGGAGAAGTCTGTCCATAATAAAGCACTGCTCTACCTTCTTAACAGCACTATCAACAAGGCATGTCCTACAGGCCCTAGTTTTGTCACACCTG
>NW_028162276.1:0-20000 GCF_964263955.1 Coregonus lavaretus | reverse complement strand
GCACCGGGGAAAATATCTCCTTGAATGCCGTATCCAGGCCTGACATGATGCCTGGTCAATATCTCCACATGCCTCCTCCATTGCCTGTAAAAGGGCTACCTGTTGATGAGGATGACGGTCGTACACTTTCCAGCGCCAGGCAGAGAAGAACTCCTCGATGGGATTTAAGAATGGAGAGTATGGAGGGAGGTTGAGTGCCATGAAGAATGGGTGGTCTGTAAACCAGTTGCGGACCAAAGCAGCCCTATGGAAACTAACATTGTCCCATATGATGACATATCGGGTATGCTCTGGTCTCTGAACAGTGAGCATGTCATGTAAGGTGTCCAGGAATGCAATAATGTGTGCAGTGTTGTATGGGCCTAAGGTTGCATGATGGTGAACAACACCATTTGGGCTTATAGCTGCACACATGGTTATGTTACCACCACATTGTCCTGGGACATTGATGATGGCACGGTGTCCAATAATGTTCCTGCCACGTCTCCTGGTTTTACTGAGGTTAAAACCGGCCTCATCTACAAAAAGTAGCTCATGTCCCATGGCATCTGCTTCTAGTTCCATCACTCTCTGGACAAGACAAAACAAATGCAACACATCAGGCCCATGCACAGCACTACAGTATGCACTTCCAAATTCAGAACCAATGACACTATAGCTTACTCATATCGCAGTTGCTTTACACGTTCTGTGTTTCTCTCGAAAGGAACTCTGTAAATTTGCTTCATTCTTATTCTGTGGCGCGCAAGTACACAACTTAGTGCAGAAATACTTACACTGTGTATATTTTGAAAGATGGTGTCATTATCAATTATGCGCTGCTGTATTTCGCGCAGTCTTATTGCATTATTGGCAATCACCATGTTCACTATATGGGTCTCTTGCTCTGGAGTGAACATTCTTCCTCTGCCCCCAACATCTGGACGTCTAGCAATTCTGTAAAGTAACAATTTCAGTATTTTTGCATGTATGGTACTGTTGTGTTTCTCATTAGAGTATGGCAGTGCTACAAAGTAGTTACCGATTCTCATTTCGAAATGTCCTAATGATGCTTGCCACAGTGTAGCGGCTCAAATTAGGCTGAACCCGTTGGCCAGCTTCCCTCAGGGTCATCCCATGGTTGATGACATGGTCCACTATTGTAGCTCTGATGTCATCAGTTATTCTATTTCTTACTCTTCTTACCCTTCCTCTTTCTCCTCCTCGTCCTCTTCTTGCTCCTCCTTGTCCTCTTCCTCTAACTTCCTCTAACCCTCTCGCTTCTTCAACTCCACGTCCTCTTCCTCCAACTTCTTCAACTCCACGTCCTCTCCCTCGGCCTCCTCGGCCTCCTCTGATTCTCACTCTTCTCCCTCTTACTGCTCCTTCCATTGTACTCCACACAGACAGCTTACCTGTGGCTTATTTATAGTGCTTAGGCTGATTGCAAAGTGAACTAATTATCTACAACAGTTTTCACATGTGCAAGTGTGCCAGACAGTTGGCAAAATAGTGTTAATGATAGCCATACATGTGTATAATTTTGCTAGGAGTGTGTTGGAAATTTGGTAATTGAGTGTAAGCAGTGAGTTGTGTTTAAAGTTCTGCAAAAAGAGTGTTGTGCAGTGAATTGTGCCTACAGTTTTGAAAAGTGTGTGTTACAAAATTGTAAACTGAGTGCAAAGCAGTGTTTGTGCTTTTAGTTTTGCAAACTCAGTGAGTGGTTTTGCTATACGTATTAATAGTTTTAGAAATTGTGCTACAAGAATCACGATTAGCGCTTAAGCATTCAGAAAAAACTGTAAATTGAAGTACAGGCTAACTCCCTCTTCCCCTCCCTCCCTCCCTGCCTCTCTCTCTCTCTCTCTCTCTCGCTCTCTCTCTCTCTACCTCCCTCCCTCTCTCTCGCTCTCTCACTCTCTCTCTCCCTCTCTCTCTCCCTCTCTCTCTCTCTACCTCCCTCCCTCCCTCCCTCATCTCTCTCTCTCTCTCCCTCCTCTCTCTCACTCTCCCTCCCTCCCTCCTCTCTCTCTCTCTCTCTCTCTCTCTCTCTCTCTCTCTCTCTCTCTCTCTACCTCCCTCCTCTCTCACTCTATCTCTCACTCTACCTCCACCCCCCCCCTCTCTCTCTCTCTCTCTCTCTCTCTCTCTCTCTCTCTCTCTCTCTCTCTCTCTCTCTCCCTCCCTCCCTCTCTCCAGAACACCTTTGAGCTGCGTCTGTTGACGTGGCTGGGTCTGTCGGTGTCTGTGGTGTGTCTGTTGCTGTGCATCCTGACCTTCTGGCTGTGTCGGTCCATCCAGGGGACACGCACAACCATCCACCTCCACCTCTGTGTCTGCCTCTTCATCGCTGATCTCGTCTTCCTCACCGGTATCTCTCACACACAGAACAAGGTGGGTAACAGACACAGAGCAAGGTGGGTAACAGACACAGAGCAAGGTGGGTAACAGACACAGAGCAAGGTGGGTAACAGACACAGAGCAAGGTGGGTAACGGACACAGAGCAAGGTGGGTAACAGACAAAGAGCAAGGTGGGTAACAGACACAGAGCAAGGTGGGTAAAGGGAAGTGGGAGATTTGTGTGGTGTGTGTGTGTGTGGAAGGAGATATGTGTGTGTGAGGGAGATGTGTGTGTGTGTGTGAGGCTGAGTTATAAACTATCAATCTATCGATCAAGGTATATATAGCAATTTCTCTTTTTAATCTTTTCCTTGTCACTTTGTAGATTTGGTGTTGTCCCCCCCAATTGGATCGTGTTCCCCTTTCTATACTCAGGATGACAAACAATTAACAAAAAATAAGCCCTTTTTACATACAGTCAGTTCTGAATATGAGTTTGAATTTAAGTAAGATGAATTTAAAATGTTGAACGTTAAATTTGAATTGTATCCTATTCCTCTCCTCCCCTCTCCTTTCCAACCCCTCTCCCTCCCCCTCCCCCTCCCCTCCACCTCCATTTCATCCCCCTCTCCTCCCCCCTCTCCTCCCCCCTCTCCTTCCGCCTCCTTCCCCTCCCCTCTCCCTCTCCCTCCACCTCCCCCCCACCTCCATTTCATCCCCCTCTCCTCCCCCAGCTGTGTGTGTTGGGTACTATGTGGATATTTGGAATGTTCCAGTTCCAAGAGGAGGGGACAGTGGTCATGACATATCTCTTCACCATCCTCAACTCTCTACAGGGAGCTCTGCTGTTCATCATGCACTGCCTACTGAACAAAACGGTAAGGTGTGTGTGTGTGTGTGTGTGTGTGTGTGTGTGTGTGTGTGTTTAACACTGTGCTTTGCTTCCCCCATCAGGTGAGAGAGGAGTATGGCACGCTCCTGTCCTGTATCTGCACACCACAGAAGAAGAGATACTCAGAGTTCAGCACTACCAATCCTTCCTCCAGCCACTCCCAGGTACACACACACACACACACACACACACACACACAAACACAAACAGAGAGAGAGAGAGACCACTTTCAGTAGGTTAACCTCTGTCCTTGTACCATTGTGTGTCCTAGGGGTCAGGGAGTGCCCAAAACACTGGGGAGTCGCAGATATGATGACATCACCAATCCCCCACAATGCACCTCTTTACTCCCCCTCCCTTTCCAGGCCTGGTCAGTAGAAAATGTGCCCTACTAGCCCGGCTGGTTAGTACAAATGTGCCCTATCTAGAACCTAAAAGGGTTCTTCGGCTGTCCCCATAGGAGAACCCTTTGAAGAACCCTTTTTGGTTCCAGGTAGAACCCTTTTTTTGTTCCAGGTAGAACCTTTTTGGGTTCCATCTTGATCCCTTTCCACTGAGGGTTCTACCTGAAACCAAAAAGGTGCTTCTGTGGGGACAGCCGAAGAACCCTTTTGGAACCCTTTATTCTAAGAGTGTAGCAGCCCGACTGGTCATACCACACTTGATGTTAACCACTGTCTTATCAAGCGTTATGTTATCAGAAGTCATCCAATAGGAATCCATATGATCTTTGTCATCCAATAGGAATCCATATTCTCTTTACGTCATCCAATAGGATAAGAGGGAGTAGGAAGTGACAATGATGCAACTTTTTCACAGTAGTTCCATTTTCACCAACATTACATTTACATTTCAGTCACTAAGCAGACGCTCCTATCCAGAGTAGCTTACAGCCAGAAAATAAAGAAGGTCCTATGATCTCTGTCATCCAATCAGAAGTTATGTGATCTTTATGTCATCCAATCAGAAGTTATGTGATCTTTATGTCATCCAATCAGAAGTTATGTGATCTTTATGTCATCCAATCAGAAGTTATATGATATTTATGTCATCCAATCAGAAGTTATGTGATCTTTATGTCATCCAATCAGAAGTTATATAATCTTTATGTCATTTTTACAGCCACAAAAGAAAGGTACTATTTTACACCACCTCGTCAAATAGACAGATGAAACCATAATCATGAACATAAGCTTTCTTCTTTTACATTTATGTGATAGATTTATAGTCATATTTATTACCAAGAGCACAAGATATGGTGACTTTTCTACACAAATAAATCCAGAGGGATTTCGAAAAAAGAAGATTTGTGTTAGTTGTGACCTAATGGAGTGTTATACTGTAAATGTGTGTATTTCCTGCAGTCATTAACACTTCATAATAACTTTCAAGAATAAGCCTTTTTAAATGATGATACATATTTATAAATACTTATAATTATTATTTCAAATGTTGTTTAAATGCTAATGGAATGGAAGGCTTGTAATGCTTACACATTCTTATAAATCTTTATAAATGCTTACAAATATGTATTTTTTTATAGTTCATAAATCGCTTGTTAAAATGCTTATTCATTATAGTTACTATGAAGTGTTACCATAGCAACCTCTATCAGGGGCTTCATGCACCCCAAAAATCTGAGGGGGCACAAAGTATGAGAGAATGGTCTGGAGGGGGCTGGTTGGATAATTCTGCATTTTTCAAACACCTGAAACAGCTTTTTCCTGCAATCTAGAGCCATAATCATCATGCTTGATTCTATGTAAAAAAAATATATGTCTATTTTTCTTCATATCTAATTTACCTCTTCAGCTGTCTTATTTTTAAAGAAACTAAATATGCTTCTCTGTATCTCTGCTAAAATCTGGGTAAAAGATTGAAAGGAATGTGAGTCTTATTCAGTACATTTAGTTATTGCTTGTTTTTCTATAGTCTACCAACCTTGCCAGCAGACATGCCAGCTAAGACAGTTAGACAAGCTAGCTACTCTAACTCGATTGATAGCCTGAAATGGCTTCTTGGTAGCTAGTTATGAGGTTGGGAGATTGGGAACATATCTGGGCTAAAGACAACTTCATGGAATTGCTAAGTGGCTAGTAGTATTACAGATGTATTTTATCTGTATATATAGAGTACCAGTCAAAGTGTGTGCAAAAGCTGTCATCAAGGCAAAGGGTGGCTATTTGAAGAATCTTAAATATAAAATATATTTTGATTTGTTTAACACTTTTTTGGTTACTACATGATTCCATATGTGTTATTTCATAGTTTTGATGTCTTCACTATTATTCTACAATGTTTTATTTTTATTTTTTAAAGATAAAATAAATGAAAAGTTTAAATAAACTGCAGTTTTCCTGGACACAGATTAAGCCTAGTCCGGGAAAATGCTTTTCAGTCCAGGATTAAACTTAATCTGGGTCTGGGAAACCGCAGCTAAAAGTTTGTTGGACAAAATGAGTGATTTGTTGTCACTCGTGGCTCTGTCTTAAAGGTTTGTCTATTTCTGACCCGGGTCCAGCGACTATGAACCCAACACCTTAGTTGTTATGCCAAGAGATCCGAACCGCCTGACGAGGTCGCTAGGTGTTGGGTGAAGGTCGCTACAATAGATAATACAATAATATTATGAATAAAGTACTGTACAGTTCAGTCATGGTAGAGGTTGTCTTTAGCCACAGATCTAGGATCAGTTTACCCACCCCAAAACCTAACTTCAAGGGCCAATCCGGGATTGGTAAATCTATTTTATATTTGTAAACTTTTAAATTAGGGATTTATAGCCATTGATTCTTGATGAATATTAATTTTAAATGCCTAATATGTTTAGTTGAACTGACGTACCCCATCAGAGCCCAAAATATAAGCTTGTGTTAATCCATTGTTTGTAAATAATGTCACATGGTTAAAAACTATAATTTTGATCTCATGGATGTTCTGTCCTTGCATCCATAGCGCCGTCTATAATTTGAAAGTGTTCCCATTTCTCCTGCCCCGTCCCTCAGCTGATAACCAAAACAAGTGTCTGCATTCAATATTTTATGTATTCCTATTCTATTCTGTTGCAGTTTTACTTCAACATTCAGTTTGCTTTAGTTTATTTAAAAAATGACTTTGTATTAAATGAAGAAGAATTTTAAGCAATTATATATTTTTTTAGAACGTACGATTGTTATGTCCTTGTATGAGCAGAGTTCTGAATGTAAGCACTTAGTGTTGTCCTTGACTGTGTTCTCAGCAGCAGCTGTGTGTGTGTGGGTCTGCGTGGGTGGGTATGTTTCGGTACATCTATAATTTTAGCCACAATTAAATTATTGTTACAAAGAACCTACTGTAGATGTCTTCTTGCCACACACACACAGAGACACACACACAGACACACACACACACACACATACACATACACACACACACACATATACATAAACACACAAATTTGTTTTACTATCCTTGTGGGGACAATTGATTCCCATTCAAAATTATATTTTCCTTAACCTAATCCTAAACTTACCCCAAAACCCTAACCTCAAAACTAAACCTAACTCCTAACCCTAAATCTCTTACCTGAATTCTAACCCTAATTCTAACCCTAATTGTAACGCTAATTCTAACCCTAATTCTAACCCTAATTCTAACCCTAAATCTAAAAAAGCCTTTTTCCTTGTGTGTTCCGGCGAAATGTCCCCACTTGTCAGAATTGTCCTTGTTTTACTATCCTTGTGAAGACTACTGAGGGGTGTCCTACAGTGAGGGAAAAAAGTATTTGATCCCCTGCTGATTTTGTACGTTTGCCCACTGACAAAGACATGATCAGTATATCATTTTAATGGTAGGTTTATTTGAACAGTGAGAGACAGAATAACAACAACAAAATGCAGAAAAACGCATGTCAAAAATGTTATAAATTGATTTGCATTTTAATGAGGTAAATAAGTATTTGACCCCCTCTCAATCAGAAAGATTTCTGGCTCCCAGGTGTCTTTTATACAGGTAACGAGCTGAGATTAGGAGCACACTCTTAAAGGGAGTGCTCCTAATCTCAGTTTGTTACCTGTATAAAAGACACCTGTCCACAGAAGCAATCAATCAATCAGATTCCAAACTCATGGCCAAGACCAAAGAGCTCTCCAAGGATGTCAGGGGCAAGATTGTAGACCTACACAAGGCTGGAATGGGCTACAAGACCATTGCCAAGCAGCTTGGTGAGAAGGTGACAACAGTTGGTGCGATTATTCGCAAATGGAAGAAACACAAAAGACCTGTCAATCTCCCTCGGCCTGGGGCTCCATGCAAGATCTCACCTCGTGGAGTTGCAATAATAATGAGAACGGTGAGGAATCAGCCCAGAACTACACGGGAGGATCTTGTCAATGATCTCAAGGCAGCTGGGACCATAGTCACCAAGAAAACAATTGGTAACACACTACGCCGTGATGGACTGAAATCCTGCAGCAGCCGCAAGGTCCCCCTGCTCAAGAAAGCACATATACAGGCCCGTCTGAAGTTTGCCAATTAACATCTGAATGATTCAGAGGAGAACTGGGTGAAAGTGTTGAGGTCAGATGAGACCAAAATCGAGCTCTTTGGCATCAACTCAACTCGCTGTGTTTAGAGGAGGAGGAATGCTGCCTATGACCCCAAGAACACCATCCCCACCGTCAAACATGGAGGTGGAAACATTATGCTTTGGGGGTGTTTTTTCTGCTAAGGGGACAGGACAACTTCACCGCATCAAAGGGACGAGGGACGGGGCCATGTACCGTCAAATCTTGGGTGAGTACCTCCTTCCCTCAGCCAGGGCATTGAAAATGGGTCGTGGATGGGTATTCCAGCATGACAATGACCCAAAACACACGGCCAAGGCAACAAAGGAGTGGCTCAAGAAGAAGCACATTAAGGTCCTGGAGTGGCCTTGCCAGTCTCCAGACCTTAATCCCATAGAAAATCTTTGGAGGGAGCTGAAGGTTCGAGTTGCCAAACGTCAGCCTCGAAACCTTAATGACTTGGAGAAGATCTGCAAAGAGGAGTGGGACAAAATCCCTCCTGAGATGTGTGCAAACCTGGTGGCCAACTACAAGAAACGTCTGATCTCTGTGATTGCCAACAAGGGTTTTGCCACCAAGTACTAAGTCATGTTTTGCAGAGGGGTCAAATACTTATTTCCCTCATTAAAATGCAAATCAATTTATAACATTTTTGACATTCGTTTTTCTGGATTTTGTTGTTGTTATTCTGTCTCTCACTGTTCAAATAAACCTACCATTAAAATTATAGACTGATCATGTCTTTGTCAGTGGGCAAACGTACAAAATCAGCAGGGGATCAAATACTTTTTTCCCTCACTGTACATACCTGGTTTGAGGAGTTAGCGAGGTAACTTTGGCCAACTCTGAGTTCAGCTCGGGATAACCGGTCATACGAAAGTGGCTCACCTTTTAGCCAGGTAAATTTCAATGGCAACGAATCCTTCAGAACTAACCTGCTTCCGGGCTAGGCTAACTCATGGCTAATTACACTTACCCTGAATGAAATGACTGAGCCTTGAGTTGAGGACCAATGAAATCAGATTCCCTCATTCTTGCGTCATCATCCCCTTCAAACACATGGTTTCCATGTGTTTGATGCCATTCCATTTACTCCGTTCCAGCCATTATTATAAGCTGTCCTCCCCTCAGCAGCCTC
The DNA here is from genome assembly GCF_964263955.1 of Coregonus lavaretus. Classification (NCBI taxonomy): domain Eukaryota; kingdom Metazoa; phylum Chordata; class Actinopteri; order Salmoniformes; family Salmonidae; genus Coregonus; species Coregonus lavaretus. Next base: position 11,106 of record NW_028162276.1, on the reverse strand, counting down.
CACTGCTCTTCTTCACCCTCTCTCTCTCTTTTCCCCTTCTCTCTCTCTCTCTCTCTCCCTCCACCACCTCTACTCCACCCTTTCTCTCTACCTTCTCTCTCTCTCTCCCCCTCCACCACCTCTACTCCACCCTTTCTCTCTACCTTCTCTCTCTCTCTCTCCCTCCCCCACCTCTTCCCCCACCCTCTCTCTTTCTCTCCCTCTCGTTCTCTCTCCATAACCTATAGTTGCAAACATAGCCATGGGAATTACGGGCGCTGAAGGTGCTGCAGCACCCCTGGTGGTCAATGGTAAAACTGCAGTAATGTGTGTTTCAATAAAAAAAACGATTAAACAATGTTTCTGTTGCGTTATTGATATAAATGATAATGGGATTTGGGTAGGGGAGAGAAAAAAACATGGGATATTTATATATGGAGCCCATTCGCAAGGAGAGCTCTCAGCTCTGTTTTGGAAGCGGTGCGCTCTTAACTATTCAGTTGTGGGGGGTTGGAGTCGGACACACGCTCTGCTATATGATAGACAGTTTAGTTTTTGTTAAGTCGGGTCTCCCTATCTCCCTCTCTATCCCTCTCCCCTCTCTCTCCCCCTTGTGGTGGATATCAAGTGATCTGGGGCAGTGCTCGCAATAGTTTTCCACTTCTATTTTCTATTAGTTTACAATTCTAAACTTGGCGAAAAGGGAACATGGCATTATCTCGCCCTCAGCTCGCAGGCGTGCTCCTGCCCATGTCAAACATGTAGGTGTACTAGCCCTTTAATCTAGTAAGCAACACAGTGCTGGGTGCAGCCCCCAGAGAGTGATGCTTTCCACCGGCTGGTATTGGATCAAGGTGGGCGCTTTTCTCCACGATGGATCGCACAGCTGTCCATTTGTGCTCAGTTTTAATAAACACAATCTTAGTTACAACACCCCTCTCATTATCTCTCTCTCTCTCACACACACACACACATTGTAATTATGCAGTACAAATACATGTGCGCTCTGTTCACAACGGTATGTATTCCTAGGCAGTTTGGGTGTTTCAAGTTTGCATTTAATCTAGGGCTAAGCTTACATTTTATCCTACCATTTCTACCGATCTACGTGCCAGTTATGATTTTCATATGCGCATTATCGAGGAACAGTTTCCTTTCAATAATAACGTGTTCATTTCGCAAAATCACTGTCACGTGATTGATAATACAAATCGGAATTTAAATGATTAATAGGAGAGCACCAGTCCCTCCCACATGGACACATTGACTCACCATGAGCCATTGGCCAATCTGGTCTCAGAGCATTTCGTATTATTCTGTATGTAACTCTGTAACACTTCCATTTACATTTTTAGTAATTTAGCAGACGCTCTTATCCAGTGCATACTTTTTTTTTTTTTTTTTTCATACTGCCCCCCCCCGTGGGAATCGAACCCACAACCCTGGCGTTGCAAACACCATGCCCTACCAAATGAGCTAGATCCCTCCCCTACCCTACCCTGGACGACGCTGGGCCAATTGTGTGCTGCCCCATGGGTCTCGGCCGGCTACGACAGAGCCTGGATTCGAACCAGGATCTCTAGTGGCACAGAGATCTAGCCTTAGACCACTGCGCCACTCACCTAGTATGATATTTTAAGTTTGTGGATGTCCATCACCCATTTCGTATGATATGTTACGGACTACAATTCGTATTATATGTTCCGAATTTGAAAACATATAATAGGTTAAGTATTTGCAAAATGTACTATATGTTATGAATTTGCAAAACGATGATATGTTACAAATTCTAGCTATGTGGCTGGGTGGCTAACATTAGCAAGCTGGCCAACATTAGCTAGGCTAGGGGTTAGGGTTAAGGTTACGTTTAGGAGTTAGGTTAAAGAGTTAAGGTTAGGGTTAGGAGAAGGGTTAGCTAAAAGGGTTAAGGTTATGATTAGGAGAAGGATTAGCTAAAAGGGTTAAGGTTATGATTAGGAGAAGGATTAGCTAAAAGGGTTAAGGTTAGGGTTAGGGGAAGGATTAGCTAAAAGGGTTAAGGTTAGGGTTAGGATTAGCTAAAAGGGTTAAGGTTATGATTAGGAGAAGGATTAGCTAAAAGGGTTAAGGTTATGATTAGGGGAAGGATTAGCTAAAAGGGTTAAGGTTAGGGTTAGGGGAAGGATTAGCTAAAAGGGTTAAGGTTAGGGTTAGGATTAGCTAAAAGGGTTAAGGTTATGATTAGGAGAAGGATTAGCTAAAAGGGTTAAGGTTATGATTAGGAGAAGGATTAGCTAAAAGGGTTAAGGTTAGGGTTAGGGGAAGGATTAGCTAAAAGGGTTAAGGTTAGGGTTAGGATTAGCTAAAAGGGTTAAGGTTATGATTAGGAGAAGGATTAGCTAAAAGGGTTAAGGTTAGGGTTAGGGGAAGGGTTAGCTAACATGCTAAGTAGTTGCAAAGTAGCTAAAAAGGAGTAAGTAGTTAAAAAGTTGCTAATTAGCTAAAATGCTAAAGTTGTCCATGATGAGATTCGAACTCTCAACCTTTGGGTTATATACCCACCTGTCCACCCTAACCAACCACCCTATTAAGTATCCATCTGTTTTATGTAACCAAACCAAATGTAACATATCACACTAATTTCAGTGTGCCGGATTTACATTGACTATGTTACGTCTAGTCCATGATACCAGGCTGCATTGGCGGCTAAAGAAGTGAGTGCATGGAACTAAGAGATAGCCTAGGCCAGTGCTTCTCAATTATTTTCTGTTACGCCCCCCCTAGGAAGAAGTAAACATTTCGCGCCCCCCAGCTCTCCGCCGCGACTGTAAATAGTATAATTTGTCTATAAAATTGTTATATGTACACCTCTGCATAACATTGTATCCTTATTAACATTAAAGAAAATAAAAAAGAAAGAAATATAGATCAACTTACAACAAAGAATAACTTTATTAACATTGTAACAGAAAATACTTAAAGTGCATCAATTTGCCTGAAAAAAGTTGCTGTCAGTTGCTTCATCGAACTGTAAGGCAAAAAGTTTGTCTTTGAGTTTACCAGCTGTTCTTTAAGATCGTTATCAATGTCATCTATACGTCTGGCGACAGTGTCATTGGCGACAGTGTCATTGGACAGAGGGATAGTTTTTATTTTTGCAGCACTTGCGTCATCCAGCATGACAGAGACCATGTCTAATGCTGCAGGCAGTATCAGCTCCTCTGCTATGGAGTGGGGTTTTCTGCACTGAGCAATTTGGTACGCCACCTTATATGAGGCTGGTTTACTGAAGTAGCATTCACAAAGCGGGACGATTGTTGGCAATATTCGGCACGTTTTCGCTGAAAAAACTCAAGAGGCTTATCAGCGTGATTGGGGTGTAATGTCTTTAAGTGACGCCTTAATTTATTTGGCTTCATGCTGTCCGCTGCCAACATTTTTAGACACAGTAAACATACCGGTCTTTCCTCGTCTCCCACCGTAGTCAGAGTGAAGCCAAGCGCTACATACGCTTCGTCATATTTCCTCGTTTTAGCTTTCGGGAGACTTTGTCTCATTATCTCCGTCTTTCTTTTCATCCCTGTTAGATATGTTTCCATGGTGTCTCTTAAGGGTTTGTTATCTGCACTTCATATCTCCTGCTCTGTGCTGTGTGCTCTTGTTCGGTGCAAAAAAAACCTACTCCCTGCGGCAAAAAAAAGCATGTTCCCCGGGGTCACACGCGCCCCCCCTGGCATCGCTCCAAGCCCCCCCAGGGGGGCGCGCCCCACTATTTGAGAAGGACTGGCCTAGGCCAACATAGTAGTGGGCTTAAAACTTCCATCATCAAGTAAAAATACATAAAACCGACAAATAAAAACAGTAGAAAATATCCTAATGAAAATGCAGGTTCATTCAATCACATTCATCTCTCTACTCCACCTGTCTGCCTCCCTTTCTATCTGTCTTGAATTGAGCCATCACCAGTGAAGTGCAACATTGTATCAAATCAATCAACTGGGTCCAAAATTCATAAATAATGGTATGAAATAAACCAAAACTTGTTTCTCACAAGTGTAGCAGGTTGTGAATTCTGCAAACAACGTTTCCACTCCGAGAATGAGAACGGTAAGTGACTGTAGGCTTAATCAATCCATTCATTAACATAAATTAATGTAACCAAATGATGGTATTAATGGTACATTTACTACTGGTGAAATGTGTATGGGAGAATTGATTAATAAAATAAACAATCAAAGGGGAAACACGCTTGTGATTTTAAACAATCCACAGCTTTAACAGCTTTAAAAGGAGCCAATGGCAAAGGCATGCTGTCTGGTGAAGTTTGGAATTATTTTATTTATTTCTGTATAGACAGGAGTAATTATACAATTTTGGCAAATGTATTTTAATTTACTTTAGGCTGCAGTGACTACTGTCATCGAATATTGTCCTATGCTTAGGCTACTCATCACATTAGGAGTTGTATTTTATTGTTAGCCTGCAAATACTTTATTATAAAGAGGTTGGGAGAGAGGGGAGGAGAGAGAGAGTCAGAGAGAGAGAGAGAAACACTCAGCACCCCCTACAGAACATCTTCCTGCGGCTTGTGGTTGCACAACTGTTCCACCGCCAGCGATCAACTTTACATTTCGAAATAACTGAACTGAATTGTGCTGGCAGAAGAGTGCGTGACTGACTACCCTTACCACAACTCTCTGGTACCGTTGACCAATAGCGAACGGGCTCAGCTTGACTGACAGCTACTGGAGCCAATTATGAGCTCGGATGGCCCGATGCCCGTGACGTTTTGAGCCGGGTTTATTTTGGGAGGATTTGCTGAAAGAGTGAGAGAAGAGATACCTGTGTTATCTATGGAGGACTAAAAGTGCCACAATTAAATAAATAAATACACCATTAAATAATTACTTAAATGTGTCATTAATTAATTAAAATTAGAATTAAATACATAAATGTGTTATTAAATGTGTCATTAATTAATTCAAATACCGATTCATTTTATGTAAAATACATATATAATAATTTCACTATTTACATTTACATTTCATGGTCCTGCGTTGGAGTGCTTCCTGAATTACTTAAAACTGTCAAACTGACCCATCAAAAGTTGGTAGGCGGAACCTAACGCCTGATTGGTTACCCTCTGCATCAAGCCAAGACAAATCAATTCCGGATAATGTCAGCAGGTCCTGCTTCTACATCCTCTGCTAAGTTTAAAATGTCTCTAACCAACTCCCTGGAAAGTTGACGGAGATCCTCCATTGTCTCTATCCAGGTTGGCCTACTCTACTTCAGACCAAAGCAATGGATCAGACTAGATTCGCGTTAGCCCCGCCCACTGACTTTGATGGGTCAGTTTGACAGTTTTAAGTAATTCATGAATCACTGCAATGCAGGATCATGAAATGTAAATGTAAATAGTGAAATAATTATATATGTATTTTACATAAAATGAATCGGTATTTGAATTAATTAATGACACATTTAATAACACATTTATGTATTTAATTCTAATTTTAATTAATTAATGACACATTTAAGTAATTATTTAATGGTGTATTTATTTATTTAATTGTGGCACTTTTAGTCCTCCATAGTTATCCGCGGCTGAACTTTGTAAAGATTGTATTTTCACTTTGGTGTTTTATTGATCTATTGCGTTACTTTCTTACATTCATAGGTTACTTTCTGTTGGTTGTAGTATATGCGATAGGCTACTGTACATCAACAGTGAAGTTTAGCTTGCTGTTTCTAGCTCAGTTAAACGAAATAAGCAACAGTAACCAAGGGGTACCGGTGAGAGTAGTCAGGTGTAGCCGAGAGAGAGTGCTCTTATCGTGGCCGCCGACACACAGAGTCCGCTATCTGCGACGGATACGTAGCACCCTGAACAGGGGTTGAAAACATCACGTAGCCGGTCAAACTATCATACAGGTGAGCACCACTATTCATAAACATTGGGGGTAGCGCCAAATTCATGATATTAATAATAAACATTTACATTTGGATATTGTCTTTTAACAATTACATGTATATACCATTTAGAGCAAGGGATGGGCAACTTTGATGAGGCAACAAAACATCAGCGGAGAGAACATTTTGACGTTTTAGAGTTAAAGATTTTAAGTTAAAGATTTTGCAATTCTACACATTTTGCCATAGGGTGATGATAAATGTTTGCAGTTTTTAATATTATATCTGAGTGAGACTAACTAAATGTATTCGACCATTATAACAAGTTTAGATAGCTGGGCGCAAAACTAATTTAGGAATCTAAAAGATGTCAGCTGACATGACATGGGCTAATTGACGTACATACTATAACAGGAGAAGAACTGCTGATGCACAGTCACATTTCGAAATGGCACCTTGTGTATTCTACTATTATAACTCGCAACAGTAAGTTGAGACCCCGGCTAAATTTACTAAAAAATAAAAATGTTTTTGCCCATCCCTGATTTAGAGCTACTGTGTGGGGGGGGGGTACGCCTTGGGGGGAGTGTATACCCCCCCAAAAAATATTGGCATGTTGCAGATGTGGAGCAAATAAGAAACATTATGGATGTTACATGAAATGGACAAGGTTCTTGGGGAGACTGAACATAACCCTGAAAAAAGAATACTGACAATAGAAAGAGAGAAACCAGTTGTAGACCATATAAAAACTTGCTGGAAGTTAGCTTTACAGAGAAAGTTTCAAGATTAACCAGTGTAAGGCGTTGACTAACTGTGTTTGTACATGCTCAGGTTGACTTTCCCTCGGAATCTCTTGGATATGATGGAAATCAGTATGTTGACTTCATTGTTATTTAAAAAAAATCCTCAAAACATTTCAATGTGTGTTTTGTTATAGGCTAACTTCCTAGGCAATAATATATGTATTTTACATTTGTCATATACAATGAATTAATTCAGTCATAGATAGTTATTGTGTGTAGTTATAGTGTACTACTTTTGCCCAGGGCCTAAGGAACCCTATTCCCTATGTAGTGCACTACTTTTGATCAGGGCCCATAACGACTTTCTCTTTATAGTGCACTAATTTTGACCAGGGTAATATAATGAAGGATGTAGTGTATTACCTAATAATCCTCTGTTGACCAGGGTAATATAATGAAGGATGTAGTGTATTACCTAATAATCCTCTGTTGACCAGGGTAATATAATGAAGGATGTAGTGTATTACCTAATAATCCTCTGTTGACCAGGGTAATATAATGAAGGATGTAGTGTATTACCTAATCATCCTCTGTTGTTGTTCTCCTCTCTCCTCCACTTTCCTCCTTACTTCCTCCTTGTTGTCTCTCCATCTCTCCCTCTCTGTTCTTCCGTCCCACACTTTCCCCTCACCTTCCTCCTCTCTTCTACGCCTCCCCTCCCCTCCCCTCTCTCCTCCTCACCTCACCTTCTCCTCTCTTCTACGCCTCCCCTCCCCTCTCTCCTCCTCCCCTCACCTTCCTCCTCTCTTCTACGCCTCCCCTCCCCTCTCTCCTCCTCACCTCACCTTCCTCCTCTCTTCTATGCCTCCCCTCCCCTCTCTCCTCCTCCCTCACCTTCCTCCTCTCTTCTATGCCTCCCCTCCCCTCTCTCCTCCTCCCCTCACATTCCTCCTCTCTTCTACGCCTCCCCTCCCTCTCTCCTCCTCCCCTCACATTCCTCCTCTCTTCTACGCCTCCCCTCCCCTCTCTCCTCCTCCCCTCACCTTCCTCCTCTCTTCTACGCCTCCCCTCCCCTCTCTCCTCCTCCCCTCACCTTCCTCCTCTCTTCTACGCCTCCCCTCCCCTCTCTCCTCCTCCCCTCACCTTCCTCCTCTCTTCTACGCCTCCCCTCCCCTTTCTCCTCCTCCCCTCACATTCCTCCTCTCTTCTACGCCTCCCCTCCCCTCTCTCCTCCTCCCCTCACATTCCTCCTCTCTTCTACGCCTCCCCTCCCCTCTCCCCTCTCTCCTCTTCCCTCACCTTCCTCCTCTCTTCTACATCTGCTTTTCCCCTCTCTCTCCTATCCCTCTCCTCTTCTCAACTCCCCCTGTCCCCTTTCTCACCCGCTCCCTCGCTTCCTCCCCCTCTCCATATCACCCCCTCTCCATTCCTCCCCCTCTCCATCCTCCCCCTCTCCATTTCTCCCCTCTCCATTTCACCCACTCCTCCCCCTTTCTCCTCCCCTCGCCACTCTTTCACCTCCCTCCCTCCCTCCCCTCCCTCCCCTCTCTCCTCCCCTCTCCCCCACCTCCTCTCTCCCCTCCCCACCAGTAATAATGCTACTTGGCAGTGTGTCTGCATCTCTGAGATCCATAGGGGTGGTGCTCAGTTCTGTACCCTGGTCATGGACCCTGGCGGCTGGGTTAGGACTGTACCTCACCGCGGGGGGATGGAGGTTCCTCTATGTGGCTCTACGAACCGCCAAGAGAGACCTAATGTTAGTATGGCTGTAGAGAGAGAGGGAGGGAGGGAGGGAGGAGTGGTTGGGTGGGATGTCTATATGTCTGACTTGCTATCGCCCTCCCTCTCTCCCCTCCCTCCCTCCCTCTCTCCCCCCTCTCTCCCTCCCTCCCTCTCTCCTCTCTCCTCTCTCCTCTCTCCTCTCTCCTCTCTCCTCTCTCCTCTCTCCTCTCTCCTCTCTCCCCAGCAGAGGTCTATATGTGCTGCTGCGTGTTAAATACTGCATCCGGCAGCACCTCCGTAACAACAGTACTGTACCTTCCATGTTTGCCCATACGGTGGCGCTATACCCAGACAAGCCTGCGCTGGTCTGGAGTCTACTGGAGAGGTATTTTATATAATTATATCAACAACAAACAAGTTATAGTTTTTACTGTAAAGTGTGAGTCCTGGTGAAATACACTTTAAATAAATTGTGATATGATTTACATTTACATTGTTGAATATACACTACCGTTCAAAAGTTTGGGGTCACTTAGAAATGTCCTTGTTTTCGAAAGAAAAACAATAGTTTTGTCCATTAAAATAACAACAAATTGATCAGAAATACAGTGTAGACATTGTTAATGTTGTAAATGGCTATTGTAGCTGGAAATTGCTGATTTTTTATGCAATATCTACATAGGCGTACAGAGGCCCATTATCATGGGTAATATACAAAATGAATATATTACACAGATATAAAACAATTAATAATATACGAATACATTCTTTAAACGTTATTCAAGCATAAATTACCAAAGTTAGAATTGATTGCCATAGATTACCTGTTAGTTACTAAAATTACAGAAGATTCCGGGTAATTTTGGTAAATTAACGGTAGCTTTGCAACCGTATTTTATCACAGTCATTGCAAGTAGGCTATTGGATTGAGTGGACGTGTAACCAGGCCAGCCCTAGCGCAGCTCAGTGTGGCTCGGTTTGGAGCCTAGCGCAGCTCAGTGTGGCTCGGTTTGGAGCCTAGCGCAGCTCAGTGTGGCTCGGTTTGGAGCCTAGCGCAGCTCAGTGTGGCTCGGTTTGGAGCCTAGCGCAGCTCAGTGTGGCTCGGTTTGGAGCCTAGCGCAGCTCAGTGTGGCTCGGTTTGGAGTCTAGCGCAGCTCAGTGTGGCTCGGTTTGGAGCCTAGCGCAGCTCAGTGTGGCTCGGTTTGGAACCTAGCACAGCTCAGTGTGGCTCGGTTTGGAGCCTAGCGCAGCTCAGTGTGGCTCGGTTTGGAGCCTAGCGCAGCTCAGTGTGGCTCGGTTCGGTTTCTGTGAATCAGGCTTATATGTATTGTAGAGAACTCAGGGTGGTGGCCTTGGACTGGAACTCCATGGTTCCAGTGACTGTCCACCCAACACTTTAGCCATTACGTCAAGTGATCTGAACCCCTTGACGAGGTTGCTAGGTGATGGCCTTAAGGTTCGCTACAGTCTTTTTTATATTTGTGAAATAAATACATTCTTCCTTCAGGTGTGGACCTTCAGGGAGCTGGCAGGGCGATGCCACCAGGTTGCCCATTGGGCACGGACACAGGGCTGGGGAAAGGGGGACGTGGTAGCCCTCTACCTGGAGAGTCGCCCCCTAGTGGTGGTGCTGTGGATGGGCCTGGCGCAGGTAGGCTTTGTTTTTCATTCAATTCCATTTTAAGTTTATTTAATTTAATTTACTTTTATTTAATAGTAATTTAATTTGGATTTTAATGTCTCACTTTCTTTTATACATTTATTTATAGAGGTATATCCCATTGAGATCACATATGTATTTTACCGAGGGAGAATTCTGTTTTGTTCAGTAAAAGTGTTTTGTTAATGTGATGTTTTGAAAGCGATATTTAAGTAATGTTTGGTCTGGTTTCATTGGAGGTGGGTGTGGAAGCGGCCCCTCATCAACTTCAACCTGCGCAGTGATTCGCTGCTTCACTGTGTGGGTGTGTCCAGAGCGAAGGGGTGGTGTTTGGGGTGGAGCTAGCAGAAGGTAAGAAGGGAGAAGAGGAGGAGAGGGTTAGGGAGGAGAGGAGGAGAGGGTGAGGGAGAAGAGGAGAAGGGACCTAATTGTTCAATTTTGAGAGCAGCTTCTGTCAGTCAAATCTACTTTGGATACTAATGACCAATGTCCTCCCTCCCTCCCTCCCTCCCTCCCTCCCTCCCTCCCTCCCTCCCTCCCTCCCTCCCTCCCTCCCTTCTTCTGCCCCTCCCTCCCCTCCCTCCCTCCCTTCTTCTGCCCCTCCCTCCCTCCCTCCCTCCCTCCCTCCCTCCCCCCCCTCCCTCTATATCTGTGTTGGAGGTGTCTTGTTCTCTAGACCAGTCTATGGTACTGTTCAGTACTGGGGGCTGGTCTGGGTGAGGACCACCCTGCCCTCTCTACCCTCTCAGCCCAAAACCTGGACTCTTTACTGGCCTCCTTTCCCCGGGACCCCCCCTCCTGTCACACACGTCAAGGGATTCAATGGTGAGACATTGGCCCCAGGGTGATGTGTGTGTGGGACTGGTGTGTGTGTGTGGGACTGGTGTGTGTGTGGGACTGGTGTGTGTGTAGGACTGGTGTGTGTGTAGGACTGGTGTGTGTGTGGGACTGGTGTGTGTGTAGGACTGGTGTGTGTGTTGGACTGGTGTGTGTGTAGGACTGGTGTGTGTGTAGGACTGGTGTGTGTGTAGGACTGGTGTGTGTGTGGGACTGGTGTGTGTGTGTAGGACTGGTGTGTGTGTGGGACTGGTGTGTGTGTTGGACTGG